>NW_015151213.1:179196-204338 GCF_000732505.1 Cyprinodon variegatus
CAGCTCTATGGAGCAGTATCAGACTCATATTCTGACTAGAATTGAGTCAGACTACGTCAGGCTAAAACTTTACACTAGTCTCAATTGAAACAAAATATAAAAATTTGTTGGGAAATCAAACAAAAGGTTAAAAACGGATGGCAAATGGAAGGAGGCCGGATGGATGCACCTCACATGATGTAAAGGCATGGCTGTAGGATACACTAATGAATAGGTGAATGCATGCATGCATTGGCTGATGCAGATACAAGAAAAGAACTCCTGCAAGTTTCATCCCAAAGTATCAGCCTGCCTCTAATCTTCTGTAATGGTTGAATAAATGTGCACATCCTGAAGCTAGTTTGTCATTGAGGAACCTTTTTGTTCAAATATAGCATCAGGCTTTTTTAACAGCACATCTCAGTTAAGCAAGTCAAACAGGATTTTCGTACATGTTGTTCTTTTCCATCCATTAGAAAAAGCTACTGTCTGAAAATATGTTGCAAAAGATCAAAATGCTCTTGTTGTAAAAAGTTTAGTTTAGGAACACAACACAAGGAAGGCAGTCAATGTGAAAAGATGAAAAAATAGGAGTGAAACTGGTCAGATGGGCTACCGTGAAGCAGGAGGCGATGCAGAAAATGCTTCAGGAATTTCTAGCCGGTCATGGTTTTGCACTTCATGACAAAAAAACAGCAACTGTCTCTATGCTTTTTATATCTGGAATAAGAAGCTGTGCTATAACAGAGAACTTCTTTGTTAGAGTACAAAGAAACCGTCCACACCTGCTTGAAATCTTCCAAAGCCTTGTAGAAGACACGTTTCTTGTTTTATGAACCTTAAGTAGAACATATGGATCACAATCCCACAAGGTGTTTGGTCTTTAATGTTCAGTGGTTTGCAAGAAAATTGAATATGTTTTTTTTCACCACCAGTGTGTCCAAAAAGAAGACCAGTTTTTTTAAAGAAACATCTAGGAACATCTATGAGGATGCAATGTACAAGGCTATGTTTCTTTTATTCTGATGTGTTTGGGGAAACCCTAAATAAGCTAGAATTGACTTGTAATTGATATGTTTAGATGTAGGATCCAGGTAAAATTTTACAAAAGTAAAATAAAATTTAATAGAATGCTGCTTTAACTATGTTTTTTTTGTAACGTTTTATGCACACTCTTGCAGATAATCTCTTTTCTGTTTTCTTCTTTTAAAGATTTATTTGTTTTTAATTGAGCTGTTCTGGATAAAAATCAGATCTCTTTGGTTTAAAATGATTCATCATAGTCTGTTTTTTTTACACTACAGAAACATTACGTTTTAATAAAGGTGTGTATGCACTCTGAGAGAATGTGTTGGTAGTTCTAGCCTTACTCACCAAAAAATAAATACTTAAATTGCCGATAATGAAAATAAGAAAACCTGCTAAACTGACTTTTATCGACAAAGCAGATCTAGTTTAGAATCCAGGAAATGTTCCTGTTTCTCACTAACTTTAGTTTGCCACCTTAGCAAACACATCATATTGCTAATGCTAATGTTGAGCACCTCACAGCTTTGCTGGTTTAAAGTTAAATATATACATTTAATCGGAAATAAAAAAAGCATGAGCTTTTTATAAAAATGTTTCAAACATAAGTATTTATCATAAAGGTAACTGAATTGTTCAAGCTATGCAAGGCAATCAATGCCCAAATCATGTTAGGCTGTTTCTGTCCTTGGCTGCACCATGTCTTACCTTATCATCATTTTACTAACAAGTATAATTTGCAGACAACCAACGTTTAGAAATAAACTGTGCATCTTTCTGCTGTTTTTCTAAACATACTCATGTATCATGTCTGTGTCCAACTTCTGCCCTTGCATGTGTATGCTCATGTTGCATTAAAAGACAGCTTGGAAATGGAAGTTGCTTCACCTTAATAACGGGTTTAAGTGTTATAACGGTGAAACAGGAGCCATATTTTCCCACATTTCATTTAAAAAATCCAACAAAAAAGCATGGCTTGCTTAAAAACAATAGACTACGTGATTGGTCAACAACATGTGCTCATTGATGTGTGTTGCCTTTCAGGCTGCCCACCAACATGGCAGGTATATTGACAGTCTCACCCAATCACAAAAGTTACCTGCATTTGGAGGATTGGCAGGTTCCAAAAAAATGCCCTGGACATTTTACATGCAATGCATCAAATTGATTTTACATAATAGTGTACTATTGGTTTGTCATATGATCCTTACACCACCGTGTCTTTTTATGCAGGCATTGGAATCGGGATGCTGTGTGTGTCCACGTTGGTGTGCCTCTACTATAATGTGATCATAGCGTGGACATTTTACTACCTGGGCAGCTCTTTCCAGAGCCCCCTGCCCTGGTCGTGTGATGCCCTGAGCAACGCTCTGATCTGCAGTAATGGCACCGTTGGCAATAGCTCCATGGAAGGACGGCACAGCCCAACAGAAATTTTCTGGAAGTGAGTGTTTTGTTTGCATCAATGTGGATACTTGTCAGTGTAAATGTTATTTCACCTTTCAATATAACTAAACCAAAATATAAAGGAAGCCACATATTCTCTAAGAAAACTTAATAACATTCACAATTCTGCCCCAAAATGTTAGCAGAAATATTGGGTGTCATACTATTGGCTAATGGAGGATTTGAAAAGTCTGATCCAAAAGAACACAGAAATCTGTTTAAATCAAAGTTATTATTATTTTTTTATTATTATTGTGATATTTTGCTTCTGCATTAAATCAAAATTGAAATTTGTTCAAAGCTTTTTTTTAAACATAAGTGCTGATATTTTAAAGGATGCTGTAAAGATAGATTTGTTTCTGGGAATACGAATTTGATCCATATCCTCTTTTTTAACTATGATTGGAAGTACTAAATATTATTTCCATTAATATTTTAGAGCAGGCTGTTTTCTTTTTGATGCCACAATCCTCTCATTATGTCATCAATAAAGAATGAGGTTCCTTGTATTCTTTATTTTAAAGCTCATAAATCTATTCTGCTCGTTTGCAGTGAGAAAGTTCTGGGTGTCGTGAACAGTGAGGGCCTTCATGACCCGGGCCCTGTGCGTTGGCCCCTGGCACTGTGCCTCTTGGCTGCCTGGATCATCATCTTCCTCTGCATGCTGAAAGGCATCCGCAGCTCTGGGAAGGTGAGCTGCTGCTGTGTTTTACTCCATATTAAATAAAAAAAAACACTACTGTTCCATCAAACCTACTGTGCTCCTCCTGCCGACACATTGTCTCAGTCTAATGTCTGTCTGTGTTCTTTAGGTGGTTTATGTAACAGCTACCTTCCCATACTTTGTCCTCATTGTTTTGATCATCCGAGGTGCCACACTGGAAGGTTCTCTTCAGGGCGTCGCTTTCTACCTCACACCAGACTGGAGCCGTTTAGCTAACGCACAGGTACGCCAGAGCATACGTCCCTGTTTTCTGTCAACATTGTTAAATTTTGTGATATTACGAGGGCTGCACCTATCAATTATTTTATTAATCAATTAATCTATCCGTTTCTTTTTCAAATAAACCAGTATTCTAAATGTTTTTCTGTGTTTATTTTTATGGGCTTTTTTTGTATAAATTTTACACAACAGGAACTGATTTGTCTGGTTTACTTTAATTGGCAGTAGCTTATTTGTTTATTACTATAACTTTGTACTGGGTGTGCTTCGGTGTAGCAGTGGTTGGTGGAAACGACCCATGTTCGGTGGCCGATCTGGGTTCAAATCCAACGTGTAGTCCTTTGTAGCATTCCTCTCTTCCTCTCTCTCATACTCCCTTTCCCGTCAGCCTATTGTTTAAAAAAAGGAGCCACTAGAGCCGTAAAAAAAACACTTTGTACTTGACTTTACAGTCATGGTTTGGTTAAAAAAAAGACCCTTCAGTCTTACACCCCTTACCTATTGTCTTGGCCTTTTATATCGTGTATTCTCTGGTGTTTTTAAACTGTATTGTGAAGCACTTTGTGGTTTTGGTCTGTTAATGTGCTATACATAAAGCCTGTAAATAATCTTTGGACATCTAAAAACTCAAATTCATGTTTTTTGGGAGGTTTTTTTCAGCCTTTTATTGTCTTATATAGTCGTTCAAAATTTTACTTTTCACTTTGCGATCACGACTCATAAAGTTGGGAGAAAATCAAATATGTTTAAAATTCAGTCGGCCATCGTAAGGTCTTCATGGGTTAATCCAGCTGTGAAGCAAAGCTACGAACCGATTTACCAGAACCTCGCTCTGCGCAGATTGACGAGAACCTTCTTCTTCCAGATTGACGAGTCTGACCAGCGCCATCTCTCGGCACTGAGTCCGACGTGTGGTTTTTGGACATGCAGAGCGTAGGGCTGCACATTGTGAGAACATACATTGTGAGCTGTGAACTTTTAAACCCTGAGGTTTCACTATAAAGTTTGAGCTGTAGCTGAGTACAATAATTGAAAATATCATGTATACCCGGCTTGACCCCGCCTCCCTGCACAGTACCTGCGTCATTTTTGTAATTTGTCGCCGCCACATAAAATCCCTTGAGTTCCAACAATGCACCTTTTCATAGTGCATTGTGGGAAATTTCGAGTCCACTACTTTTTCATCCACTAGATGTTCGGACAATCATCTAAAATGGTGTAACCACTATATAGTGTTTAGGGCGAATGTTCAGACACAGCCTTACTGTTAGCAGAACTGCTAACTAGCTTTTTGGCACTACAGAACCAGAGCAGGAGAATGTGAGTGCGCCACCTACTGGCCAAGAGGAGATACACTTTTATCAATCATGTCATCAATATATTAAACGCAGCAGTGAGACAAGCAGATCCTGAAAAAAACACTCTACTTGAAGCAGCTGTGTCAAACTGCACAATCTACCTCACAACTTCTCTCTGCATGAGCCAACCTCTGGGCTTGAGAGACTTTAAAATAAAACTTGTATTTAATTTCTCCATAATCTAAACCCAGTTTTTCCTTAAACATTACAGGTGTGGAACGATGCCGCCTCTCAGATCTTCTACTCTTTAGGCATAGGGGTTGGAGGGCTGCTTTCTATGGCGTCTTACAATAAGTTCGACAACAACGTCATCAGGTAGGGCTGCTGCACCATTGTGTCTCATACAGTCAAGTCTGAAGATGATGTTCAGATGAAAATTTTCTCTGATTTCAGGGACACCATCGTTATCACAGTTGGAAACTGCAGCACCAGCTTCTTTGCAGGATTTGCTATATTCTCCATCCTGGGTCACATGGCGTGGAGGAAGGGAGTGCCTGTTGGAAAGGTGGCAGACACAGGTAGCTTCCAGGCTTCTCTCTGTCCGCATCTTTTGGGTTGCAGCCAGTAAAGGCCGTCAGTAGAAATCCTAAACATGATCCTTTGTTGTCTTCAGGTCCTGGACTGGCTTTTGTTGCTTATCCAGAAGCGCTCGCTCTCCTACCAGGCTCTGTTTTTTGGTCTATCATGTTCTTCCTCATGCTATTCATGCTTGGGGTCGATACTCTGGTAAGGCGAATTAGACAAAAACCCCATTTACACTACCCTTTTGAAACTGTGTCAAAATCAGTCCGAGCACGGTAACCGAGGTAACTGCTGAGTGTAAATGACATGCACAACTGAACTGGACCGGGTCAGACACAACCAAACCGTGCTAAACTGGTCCTAGTTCATCAGTAGGGCTCGGCGCGGTTCAGTTCTGGCTCGGTTCTCAGATAACTAAGAGCACATGAGCAGACAGCATCATCTCCTTACATTCAGCCTCCGTAATCAGGAAATTTCAGACATTCATAAAAGTACTAACTTCCCTACCGTGCCACACGATTTCCACTAGGGCTGGGCGATAAGACAATACATATTGTACAGGCGATAGAAAAGTGTCTATCGTGCTAATTCTATTCTATCGTTTCTATAATTTCTAACACCATTTAATCTCATATTCAAGCAAATATTTCTTGAGGAAGACTATCAGGAACGTATTAGTGTAGTCATGTAGCCTAGGGATGGAACGGTTTATGAAAACCATCTGAACCGCTCGGTTCGACTGTCTCGGTTCGGTTCGCGTGTGTTGCGTTCGGTTCATGCGCTGCTCCTTTTTCTCATAGGCGAAGCGATTACACTCCAGAGCAGAAGGTGGCAGTACTGCGACCAAAGCCAACCACCAGTAGTAAGCAAGGAGAAGAAGCGAAGCAGCGTAGCAGAAAAAAAATCAGTTGTTGTGGAGAATTGTGTGGGTATGGCGAGTGGGAAAGAACAGGAGTTGGAAGACGCGCCAGCAGCACTTTATAGGTCTGCTGTATGGGACCGCTTTGCATTTAGAGTGACCTACGATGACGCCGGAAAGAAAGTTGTGGATAAAAGTGCAACAGTGTGCAAGCGTTGTGCAACACGTTATGTTTATGCTAACAGCAACACGACCAACATGTCATGCTAACCCCGAAATCCCACATACTCCGTCAGCGCTCCGCTCCAGACCGGCTGCTCAAAGCAAAGCATACAGCCTCCACTGAGGCTCCCGTCCGCTCCGCTCTGAGTTCATTGGAGATCATAGAGCGCATGCGCGAGATGATTCAATTCAAAGCAGCAAAGCATGTGGAAATGATCTATGGTTTCCATGGATCATTACAAATAATTATAATTCATTAGTTTTTGGGGATTTTTTCATTAATTTCATAAATTTTTATTTTTTCATAAATTTTTATTAATGTTTTTATTTTTCGGTGTGACAATAAACATATACCGAACCGAACCGAAAACCGTGACCACGAAACCGTGAACCGAACCATGGATTTTGTGAACCGTTCCACCCCTAATGTAGCTTTAACAAAGCTTATATAAGTTATAAACAAGATTTATATTTTTTTTACTCCACAAAAGAGCACTGTCTTGTGGTTTTACAAGATGATGCTGCTTCACAGCTTTTGACTCACACGCGGGTTTGAGACAAACCCGCGTGTGAGTCAAACAGTGACAGCTACGCAGGCAGCCCAAGATGAAGCACTTTTACCAAAAAGAGGGGGTACATCTGTGATTTGGTTACATTTGGATTAAAAAAAAGCCAACATGGAGTAGACAACGCTCGTTTGCAATGCTACAAGACTGTTCCCTCATCCAACGGCAAAACACAATAAACCTCTTCTATCACCAAAAGACGAACCATGAAAAAGAATACAAAAGGATCCAAAAATGCAAGGTAAAGCAAGATGTGGGAAACAGTGGGAAGAGGTTGCAAAAACAAAAACCACATCCAGCTGAAGATAACAGAGTCGTTGGCACACTTCACCCAGTATGAGAAAACTTCTCCGTGCCATAAACAAATCACAGCTGCCATTGCGCATTACATGGTAACGGCATCATTCCCGTCTATGAAGCTGAGACGGAGAGATTCAGAGACCGTGTCAAAGTCCTTGACCCGAGGTACTTTATGCCCAGTCACATCGGTTTTCAGAGGGTAGAGTAAATGGGGTAAAAAACTGCAGGAATATGATGAATCTGTTGATCAGTGGTTGACACACACAGCCCCCACCCCCCCTTGTCTCCTCACAGTTTGGCAACATGGAGGGCATCACCACAGCCGTATTGGATGAGTTCCCCAACCTCAGAAGGAACACCTTCCATAAGGCCTTGTTTTTGGGCACGCTGTGTTTTGTCTTCTACCTGATGGGCCTCCTGCTGGTGACGGATGTGAGTCTGTTTGGGAATAACGTGAATTTGTTTCCATCTGTACAGTGCCTTGCACAGGGAAGCACTTATGCAACACACAAGTGGATTTTACACAGGGATTTTATTATACAAAAACAAAAAAATTGTCATTATAAAGTATGTAGAGAATGTTGAAAATAGGTTATACACAAAATCTTAAAAGTGTGGCATGCCTTTGTTTTTATCTTAATTCATTGTAAGGGAATATTGGTGGATACACTTCCTCACTTCCTGTTTTAGGTCTATATATTATAGCAACAATGACACATAATCGCTACTTTAAAAAGTGGCAGCGGCAGCATTATGCTGTGGGCCAGCTTTTTTTTTGCAGTGGGAGGAGAGTTTTACATCTTGACAGGACAGCCTCCCTTAACAAACAGTCAAAACTACAATGCAATGGTTTGAATTAAAACATATCTGGTTAGAATGGCCTAGTCAAAGTCCATGCCAAAAGTAATACTGAGAGTTTGTCAGAGATGGAAAGAGTACAAAGATAATATACTTAAATGAAACTACAGTTACTCTGATATTTTTTTCCAATGTAGATGTTATTGACCAAAGTAAAATAATAATCAAATAAAAGTAAAAAAAATACGTAATTAAAATTTTATTTTCTGTCAAAGTTATCTTTTTGTGTGCTGAAGAAATTCGCTCTTGAGCTTTTTTTTTTTACAAAAACCACATATTGGTCTGAAACAGTTTTTAACTTAAAGGACTTTTGTTATAAATGAAAATATTACTGAAACATAAAGCAGCTCAACAAATGAAATCATCAGTATTTTGTAGGTGTTAGGCATGATTATGATGCAGATCATCCTCAACAGCTTCTATAAAGTTGAACATGGTTTAGGCGTTCCAAAAAAGTCATCCGCTGGACTTTGCTTCTAAGTTTGAAGATGTTTTGCCTCCCATCCAGGAAGCTTTTTCAACTGAACATGTCTGGATTATGTATGGGGGTTGGGGTTGCCATGATAATGGGAAGGAATCAACTCTTACGCTGCATTGTAGGTTTAGGTTTAGGCATGTTTACATGTTCATAGTGGTGAATATCAACTAGATAGTCCACCAACGTGCTCCTACATCCAATGTTTACATGCCCCCCAGTTAGCGCTATTGGACACCCCCCAGTTAGCACTGTTGGTACTTTTTTTAGCTTTGGGTTACGTCCAGCTATCATGTAAAAAAAAACACAACAAATGCCGATTTGCAAGTCAGACACCACTTTCTAACAAGAAACATGAACTTAAAAATTGCTCTTTCTTTGCCTCCTCGTTTAGGTTTGATGTCAAGTTATTGATTTCATTATAAAGCTTTTTCCTTTTTATATGCTAAAACTTAATCTGGTGTTTTAAATATGGCCACGGGCTTGTTTTCTCAGTTTCTTTCTTTCCCAATGTTGAAATGTGAATCATACTTTAGCGGAGTTTGCTTCCTGTAATGTCTGATTGTCCCCCCTCCATATCGGTATCTGATCGCTCTGAAGCACACAATGGATCACTAGCAATGCTTTCAGTGTTTTTGCTTTTTTTTGTTTTTTAACTCATTAAGGGATTTGATTTTTAAATGTGACTAAGTGGATAATCTTGAATCAAATCCTACTTATGCCCAGTTTTTTTTAAAACTACTCAAAACAGTACAAAGTGCTCACATATTGGACTTATTCAACAGTAAATGTAACAAGTAACTTTCCACCTTGGAAACGGTGGCCAGATTCAAAATAAATAGAGCAATTCAATAAATTAGAGCGTTATTAAAAAATTAATTTAGTAAATCAGTTCACTGAGTGAAACATTTAATATGGAGTAAATTTTGTTCCACTGATGTTGGAAGCAAAGGATGTAAAATGGAAATTTGAACAAACTGCAATCCAGAAATGAAACTTTGATAAACATTGAGATAAAAAAAAACAAAAAAAACATTTTTTAAGGGAACTTTGCTTTTTTTCTCAGATTTTGGAATTAAAATGTTTTTATTCATAGTTTTATTTTTTTATTTAAATTTTTTTTTTTCAAAACTCTCCTTTTTTTGCAGATTTGGTATTTCAAATATTTATTTATTTTTCTAGATTTTTTATTTTCTTTTTTCAAAACCCTGTTTTTCAGATAGAGTTTTATGAATTGCATTTTTTCAAATTGCGTTTCTCAGATCACATTCTCTTAACAAACTCTCACATTGACCAATACAAACGTTGCTAACGGTCAGCTGACCAATAGAAACGCATCTTCACTTCTCATTCCACAGGAAAGCCTCAGAGAAGAGAATATGATTTTGTAGAAATAAAGTAAAGTAAATATAAGCCTATTCTTATATATTCTAAGTGTTATTTTATAAAAGTAGCTTCTAATATGACTAAAGAGAAGGTGTGTTCATATTAACTGACTCTGACTGAGATATTCTGTAAAGAACAAAAAAAAAGACACAAACCATAGAGGTGCAAAGCAGGTAGATGCAAACCCACACTGCAAAACCTGCCGGGGATTGGTGGCCTAGTGGTTTCAGCATAGAGCTTAGAATCCTGAGGTTCTGAGTTTGAAAACCACTCCCACAGACCGCCACACTGCTCCTCTGGCGCTGCACAATAGCAGCCCACTGCTCCCCAAGGGGATGGATTAAATGCAGAGAGTGGGAAAAAAAAAGATATTAAAATGAGTAAACAATTCTTAAAATAAGCATATTTACCCTTAAGCAGGTAAATACGATGATTTGGAATGGAATGAGTTTGTTTTGCCCTGAAATAAGATAATTATTTATTATTCACTTGAAATAAGAAAGTGCAGTTGTTTCTCTTATTTTAGATATAAATCGTTTTATTCCATTGGCAAAGTGTCTCACTTACCTGCTCACTTCAAGAAAAAAAATGCCCTTATTTAAAGAAAAAATTACTTAGAGTTTTTATTGTAAAAATGAAAATAACCTTAAGGTTTCAGAGATTTTATACCACATCTGCAAACCATTGTTATTTGTTCCACATTAAACCCCCCCCCCCTTCGCTGTGTGTGTCTCCATAGGGCGGGATATACTGGTTCACTCTCATTGATTCCTTCAGCACCAGTTTTGGCCTCATCATCATCACCCTATTCATGTGCATTGGCATCTCCTTCTTCTATGGTATCCCACCTCACATTCTTTAACCTCACACATCTTTCCTTTACTAATCCCATCATTCCACCGTACCACTTTCAGTTAGTCTCCGATATCCAGTCTCTCATAAATGTCTGTTCACTACACTTTTGTTTTTTTTGCATTTTTCTTTTTTTTTTAATCAGGAGTCAATCAGTTCTGTCAGGACATCATTGACATGATCTGCCACTGCCCTCCTTGGTGCAGCAAAGTGCTGATTTACTTCAAAGCCTGTTGGGTTTTCTGCACACCTTTTCTCCTTCTGGTGAGCCAAAAAATGTCTGATGTCACTTCCTGTTTCTCACAATAGTTTAAAAAAGAAAAACCCCAACCCGTATGAGATCATTCTCACTATTTCAGCTCTTTCTTACGATGTGTGAAAAGGTAATTTGATCAGAGCTCAAACACTGAGTAAAGGACTGAGATGGAAAAGAAATAATTAAAGGATCTAAACCTACTAAACAATCTAAAGTGGTTTCAGTTGCCATTTGTTCTGGAATCCTAATCCAGCTTTTTTCTCCCTGTGTCTCGCCACAGTTCATCCTGATCTACATTTTCTTAGAGATGTACAACACACCCCTCCAGTACGGCTCGTACGTTTATCCGCGGTGGGGCAAAGGTTTAGGTGTGTGCATGGGTGCGACCTGCTGTTTGCAGATCCCCATTTGGGCCATTGTGGCCATCAGCAGGGAAACCGGGAGTCTAAAAGAAGTAAGTATTGCCTCATTGGAACCTTTATACTGAGGTCGAGTTACAGAGGCTTGCAAACATTCAACTTTTACACATTTAGTCACACGACAGCCACTAAAGTCAGTGTATTTTGTTTGGATTGAATGCTATTGGCCAATATGGAATGATTAATGCCAGCTTTGTTAATCAGAGGAGCAGCCAAGGAGCCCAAGGTTTTTCTGTAAGAGCTGCAGTCATCCGCTGCTCAGGTGGAAGAATATGTTGAGATTAAATCTGTTTTGTTTTTTGGAATACAGGCAGCCATGTGTTGGAAGGGGAAGTGGCGGCTTAGTGGTTAGTGCATTGTGCTTGGAATCCAGAGGTTCTGAGTTCAAGCCCCACTCCCACAGACTGCCACTCTGGGTCCCTTAACCCTTAATCCCACACTGCTCCCCTGGCAATATGGGGTTTCTTGAACCGCTGACCTTTCCAAAATGTGACACTATAGATGTATCCTTGCACAACGGCCATGCTATGCTTATGTCTCTGGCTATGCTGGCAGGGCAGCTAACTCTCTTATCTCCATGATTCTTGAAACACAGTTCAAAGCATGCACTCTTGCCAGCTTAGTGACTGTTGCAAAATTTGTGACTTTTCGGACTTTGACCTTCTGCACCATTTGATGTCAGTAAAAGCAAACCTGTTTGTGGAGAACAAATTTATAGCCTCCCATTTGGAACTCGAAATTCAGAGGTGCGGACCTAGCGTTGAGGCTGCGCTTGGGGTCTGGTTTGAGGTGTTCGGATTACTGGTCACTTTTGGCAGCGAGTATAAACCAAGCTTTAGTCTGAAAGAAGAACAATTCTTCTGTTTTCCTACTTAAAATAGGTCCCAAATGCGCAAAACTTCCACTGCTGAGAGATATAAATACAATATTTAACATGATTTCTTTTTTTACTGTCGCACTAAGATAGATCCCTACCTTCTTAGAATTCATACATAACTTCATCAACTGTGACTCTGCTAATTTTCTTTAAGTCAAATTTGATAACAATAAAATCTGATGGATTCAGATGGACCCAAAACTTAGTCCTATATACACAGGGGCGGATTTAGGAAATTTGGGGCCCTGGGCAAACACAGGCAGGGGGCCCTCTGAATTGAGAAGACAACACATAAAACACGCCTATTATACAGATACAGAAGTGTTAATAGAATAGACATACAATTGTTGTTCTACGTATTGCCCACCTCTTCTTGTCCCTTTTCTTTTTGTTTTCCTCTCTATGTTTTGTACTCAGCTGACTTTTCATGCATCATCTCCCTCTAGTGGTCTGTAGCACCTCTGTTAACCAAAGCTGCACCGTAGCTTCTCTTTATTGTACTTTTCTTTTTCTTTTTTTTTGCCTCTTACTGTATTTATCCTTTGTTTTAGCATCATTTATGTATTTACAGTTGTTTGCACTTTGCTGCTTTTTTTTTTTTTGCAGCATTTCCTCTTTGCAGCTCTTTTTTTAATGTATTTTAGTCTAACTTTTGTTAGATGTTTATGCATTGTTGTACTTTTTAACGCCCAGTGATCATTATTCTTCCATTTAGTCATTATACAGCATATGCATCAGTCACTTTAGATCCCAANGCCATGCTATGCTTATGTCTCTGGCTATGCTGGCAGGGCAGCTAACTCTCTTATCTCCATGATTTTTGAAACACAGTTCAAAGCATGCACTCTTGCCAGCTTAGTGACTGTTGCAAAATTTGTGACTTTTCGGACTTTGACCTTCTACACAATTTGATGTCAGTAAAGGCAAACTTGTTTGTGGAGAACAAATTTATAGCCTACCATTTGGAACTCGAAATTCAGAGGTGCGAACCCAGCGTTGAGGCTGCGCTTGTGGTCTGGTTTGAGGTGTCCGGATTACTGGTCACTTTTAGCAGCGAGTATAAACCAAGCTTTAGTCCTAATTTGCTAATCTGCTAATTTTCTTTAAGTCAAATTTGATAACAATAAAATCTGATGGATTCAGATGGACCCAAAACTTAGACCTATATACACAGGGGCGGATTTATGAAATTTGGGGCCCTGGGCAAACAATGGCAGGGGGCCCTCTGAATTGAGAAGACAACACATAAAACACGCCCATTATACAGATACAGCTTTTTAATAGAATAGACATACAATTGTTGTTCTACGTTTTGTCCCTCTCTTCTTGTCCCTTTTCTTTTTGTTTTCCTCTCTATGTTTTGTACTCAGCTGACTATTTATGCTGTCTCAAAAGGAATTAAAGAATTTTTGCGAGCACTAAGCTCAATTAGCTGGTTGCTCCTTCCTGTGTTTCCAAAATGGCAAAATTAAATAACACACTCCTTCTTTTCACTGTAGACAAGCAATGATCTGCTCATCTGTTCTCCATTTTTCATTTGTATGAAATAATAGCTGCATGAATCATGACAGCAGAAAAGATAGAGAAGAGCAGGAGGTTGGGCTACGAATCTACTTGCTCTGGAGAGCAGAGTTTGGTGCTTTTACATGTTGTTACCAAAGTCTCCACTAGCAGAAAAAAAGTCGCTATCTTTGGCACTAGATGCCTTATTGATATAAAAGTACTAGAGTTGTCTAAAAAGTCGCTAAATATAGCTACAAAAGCGCTAAGTTCCCAAAGCCTGCTGTTTGCATCATTTGTTTTCAAATGGTTTGCTGCTGTCTGTTTGGACCTTTCTGAGCATGTATATGGACTGATCTAATTGGGTGGAGAAGCATTCTGATGGCATTTTAGCGAAAGGATTTTTATCAAAAGCATAATTAATGTGCACAAATAAGGAGTAGTTGTATTTACCATACATGTCAACAGAGTTTTATGGGGCTCCCAGGAACTTGAGGCCCTAGGCAACTGCCTAGTATTTCCTAATGATAAATCCCTCCCCTTAATATTAGTATTGATCATCTCCCTCTAGTGGTCTGTAGCACCTCTGTTATCCAAAGCTGCACTATAGCTTCTCTTTACTGTCCTTTTTTTGCCTCTTACAGTATCTATCCTTTGTTTTAGCATCATTTATTTATTTACAGCACGTTTTGCACTTTTTTTTTTGCAGCATTTCCTCTTTGCATGTGTTTTTGTATGTCTTTTAGTCTAATTTTTGTTAGGTTTTTATGCATTGCTGTACTTTTAAATGCCCAGTGATAATTATTCTTCCATTTAGTCATTATACAGCATATTCATCAGTCACTTTAGATCCCAACGGTTTGGGGTTTTAACACAAGAAAATGTGAAAACTTATGTCCTGCTGTCATAAAAAACTTTGGATATCCTAATTTATTAATAATAATCGGTGTGCCTCTGACTTCTTCTCCGCAGCGCTTCAAAAAATCAATCCGACCTCTGAACTCCTGGAGGGTAAACAACTCAAACCGCGCAGCGATTAGCGAGGAGCAGGTGGAGCCCGAGCAAATGGAGGCTCCTTACACCGTCACGCTCACAGACATGGATTTTACAGCCATGACCTGGGAAATGGGAAGCGATGCATAAGGAGACGGCAGGGTTGGACATTTATTTAAGAGACAGATTTTTCTTTTTGTTTTTTTACTCGCCCCAGCAAGGATCTGGTGGCTGTTGGATCTGGTGTCCTGCTGGCCAGTGTGGAATAATAGATTTATTTATTCTACCGTGTATGTATGTATAAATGTTGTTTTTAAAGAACCTGCCTTGGATTGATGCCAGCATACAGAGGTTAAGTTGACCGTCTTGTATAATGAACTTGCTGATTTAAAAAACAAAACAAAAAAAAAAACAATATCATCATGAAGCCCCCTCCATGGAAGGACATGAAGGAATTGATATTTATATCCGACTAAATGGTATTCCCCACAAACCCTTTCATCATCGACATATTTTAACCAACCTTCTTATTTAAACGGAATAAAAAGTATTTTAAGGATAAATACATCAGATGATTTGTTAAATTAAGTATTAAAGAAGTTTCTTATGAAAGTTAATTTTTGCTGGCAACTTATATATTTATTTTATTTTTAACATTGTCCGACATACAAACACTATATGTGTGGAGGAAAACTAGCACTGCTCATCTTCTGGGACACACCACCCCCACTGTGAAACACGGCAGTGGCAGGATCATGCTGCAACTCTTTTCCTTCAGAAGGAACCAGGAAGCGGGTCAAAGTTGATGGGATGCAGGACATAGATTTAATACTATGTTTAATCCTAAAAGTTAAAAACTGTCTGTAAAATGTAGAAAAATAATGTATTGGCGTTTATTTGCAGGATTGGCCTTAATGCATTTATGTACGGTAGTAATGGTGACATGTTGGTGGAACTGTAGTGGTGTTGCCAAGTCTTTTGGTATCAGTAAAGAAAGGGGTTTATTTATTTTCATTTTTTTTTTTTTTTGTGACAAAATGAACATGAACCTTCCATTTTTGTTTACCAAACTAGTTGCACTTTTGACCCTGTGTGCCTGGAGGTGGGGTTTGTTCTAAGAGAGCACCTTGAAAGCTGTATAGTATGCTGCCTTGTTAAACAATCTAAAAACTATTACACTGTTGCTTTTTCAAAAATTTGTGTTTCAACATTTCTTTATTTCTAAATTGTAAAACTTTTCAGCTTACCCCCCACACATGAACTTTATTTTATTTTTTCATATCTACAAATGATCATTTTAACTGGACAAACGTGCACTGATGAAGCACTAACCTTTTAGTCTATTTGTGTAGTTGATGAGGCATCAGCTTCACCTGATTAATTAAAGCAACTTTTCACAAATGAGGAGCCTCTGCAGTGGGGAGGGATTTTTACTGCAGGCAGCAGCAGCAAGGAGCTGCATGAATGTATAGGTGATGCTGATTGGTGAGGAGCTGTAATGTGGGCGGGTGATTAGCATGTGTTTTACTCATTAAATGGTACCATGCCAACAATAATACAAAAAAAAAAACACTTGCTGAAGTCAAAACCTACATTTATGTTAGATATGCTCGTTATATCTGGTAATTGATACGTGATTCAAGTGGAAACGGCTGTAATAATATTTTTTTTTATTATACATTATTATATATATTTTTTTATTTCTAGTTTTTGTTTGTTCTTCAGATTTAATTTCACAAATTGCATTTTTTTAAAGATCATAGTGAAACGTGATTTGACAAGAATGTTAAACTCAATCTGAAAATAAAGTACCAATTTCTGTAAGAATTAAATTGAAAAGGACATCTGAAAACATAAAATCTATAAAATAAAAATGGAAAAACAGAATTCGATAAAAACATTAAATGTGACACAACTAATTATTAAAACAAAATCTGTGAAATTCTCTCCATATACATTCATCTGTCAGTACATTAGTTGAAAATTGAATATTAAAAGTTAACAGTTAAAGATTGTGTATGATGTTTACTCACTGTAATTACTTTTTGCTGTTTTTTTAATTCAAAAATTAAGACAACAAAATCTATTTTTCCACTGCAATGTTATTTTTTTTTTGTTTCTGAAGGATTTTCAAAATCTGATCTCATGTTTTTTTTTGTCTTTTTTTTATTATTATTTATCCGTTATACAGACTCTGCTCATTGATAACATGTACAATTTCAAATATTTTATTATATTCATTTGCCTTCACATTTGGATCTTTTATATAAGAAAAATACATATCAACAATCTCACGCATACACAGGTTTTACCACAAGAGGGCAGCACTAACAAACTACTGAATATCTGGTTCAATCAAAGTGTAACAGAAGCGACAACTTCACTGCATGTTTGGGTTCTAACGTCTGAGACTTACAATGTCAGATGAAAATATATTTTCAGATGAAAAAGTGAGTGAGACTGTGACTATATATATATATACATACATACATATATATATATATATATGTGTGTGTGTGTGTATGTATACTGCTTCAGTTTGTATAACAGTAATTTGCATATACTCCAGAGAGTGATCAGCGTAACAGCAATAAATTGCAGAGGTCAATATTTGCCTAGAAAATGAACTTTATCCCCCAAAACACCTTTCAACATCATTGCAGCCCTGCCTTAAAAGGACCAGCTAACACTGTGTCAGTGATTGCTCCATTAACACAGGTGTGGGTGGTGATGAGGACAGGGCTGGAGATCAATCTGTCATGATTAAGTAAGAATGACACCACTGAACACTTTAAAAAGAGGCTGGTGCTTGGCATCATTGTTTCTCTTCTGTGAACCATTGTTATCTCTAAAGAAACAACTGCAGTCATCATTGTACTGCACAAAAAATGACCCAACAGGAAAGAGAATCACAGCTAGAAAGATTGCACCTCAGATTGCACCTCAGTCAACAATCTATTGCAACATCAAGAACTTCAAGGAGAGAGGTTCCATTGTTGCCAAAAAGGCTGCAGGGCGCCCAAGAAAGACCAGCAAGCGCCAGGACAGTCTCTTAAAAGTGTTTCAGCATCGGGCTACCAGCAGTGCAGAGCTTGCTCAGGAATGGCAGCAGGCAGGTGCGAGTGCATCTGCACGCACTGTGAGGCGGAGACTCTTGGAGCAAAGCCTGTTCTTAAGGAGGGAAGCAAAGAAGCCACTTCTCTCCAGGAAAAACATCAGGGACAGACTGATATTCTGCAAAAGGTACAGGGAGTGGACTGCTGAGGACTGGAGTAAAGTCTTTTTCTCTGATGAATCCCCTTCCTGATTGTTTGGGACATCTGGAAAACAGCTTGTTCGGAGAAGATGAGGTGAGCGCTACCACCAGTCTTGTCTCATGCCAACTGTAAAGCATCCTGAAACCATTCATGTCTGGGGTCGCTTCTCAGCCAAGGGAGTCGGCTCTCTCAGTCTTACCTAAAAAAACAGCCATGAATAAATAATGGTACCAGGATGTCCTCCGAGAGCAACTTCTCCCAACCGTCCAAGAGAAGTTTGGTGATGAACAACATGATGGAGCACCTTGCCATAAAGCAAAGGTGATATCTAACTGGCTCAGGGAACAAAACATAAGAGATTTTAGGTCCATGGCCTGGAAACTCCCCTGATCTAAATCCCATTGAAAACTTGTGGTCAATCATCAAGAGACGGGTGGACAAACGAAGACCTAGGAATTCTGACAAAATGCAAGAATTGATTATGCAAGAATGGACTGCGGTCAATATTTGGTCCAGAAGTAGATTGAGAGCATGCCAGGGAGAATTATAGAGGTCCTGAAGAAGAGGGGTCTGACCTGCTGCATTAACACATTCTGTCATTAAAAGCTTGTGATTGCAATTGTATCTCTGTATGTGATGACAACATCTGACATTCATACCTGAAAACCAGAGGGCAGCAGATCATGTGAAAATATATTTGTGTCATTCTCAATACTTTTGGCCATGACTGTATACATACATATATGTACACACACTTGCATATATATACATACATATATATATATATATATATATATATATATATATATCTCCCATCAATATAAGAATGTTCAAAAAATATTCTAAAGACATTTTTTCACGTTCTAAAATAACGAGTAACTTCAATTTCAGACACAATATATTTATTTATTTTACACAATAACAAAGAGATTTTCTATTCTTAATTCTAAATATACCTAACTGACAATGCACGTTTGCAAGATCAATAAATTAAAAAAAAAAAAACATTCCGATAAGTGTTTCCTATATAGACGAAGCAATAAGCTTAGAATACCCGCCTTTCAAAACCAGTTAAATTTCTGACGGATAGTGGAGACACGTTTTCCCAAAAATCCCCCAAAACAAAGGTTTGGAAGCAACAAACACCCATTCCGTTTTCAACCCTCGTGGCGGGACAAACGCAAACAAGCGGATGTTGCGTATTTCGTTTTCCCGCGTTTTTCTTACCCCCGTCTGGGTACGTTTGATTTTTCATCTCTTGTCATCTCAATCAGGTCAGCGTCATCAGGGGAGCTAGGGTGAATTAACATTTTGAGATAATTTCTAAGATATTTATAACGATAAAATCTACCATAGTGGGCTAAATATTATGTATTATGGTTAAAAATGGTACCTATTTTAATATTTTCTTGAAATTGAGAGCCTGAAGAGCTGAGGATATGATCACCGCCCCTCATACGGTGGACAGGGGCTCGTAAAACAAGCACACTTTAAATCTGTTTCAGGAAGTAGATTTGAGTTTTCTGTATTGTTGTCACAGAACTTGCCCAGTGGGTTTTAAATTTCCCCGAGCTTTGCTTTGACCCCATAAAATTACCTAAGTTTTATTTATTTGATCAACTCTTCAGGTAATAAGAGACTATTAAGAAATGCCGCCTAAAAAGCGCCTTTTCGGAGTGAACCAAAGGAAGGAGCCGAAGCCCACCGCTGACAGCGCTTCTTCTCCAGACAAGCAGGATAGCCCAGAGTTATCTGAGAAAAAGTAAGACCAGTTATACGGAAATAAAAAATGGCATCATTTTACCACCCATCTCCATGAACACGCCACCATGTATTTAAATCATGAACTGATGATTTAATTCCCGTTAGCTTGACTTAGGAGCTGCTGGACAAATTAGTTAGCACATTTGAACAGCAAGGCCTGCTTTTAAAGTAAAACCGGGGAGTTTACAGCCTGGAACATAAAATAAACCATAAACCAGGATATTAACTGGCAGCTAGTGAAGTATGAAGCTGTCATAAAGCAGGAAAATGTGTTTGATTTCTAAATAGCAGTGTTACCCTGGGAGGGGATGCTGCTGTCAGCTGCTCTGACTCCTTTTCTGCATCTTTAGGCACAGAGAGAAGGATGCCAGGTTTGTGAGTCTATGCAGAAGCCTCCATATTTCAGACCTGGTGTGTGAGCGAGCCTGGGCCCTCTGGAAAACTGTTCAGGAATCCTTGGATAAAGTCCCTGTATGTACCTAATACACACCCACTAATGCGTTCTGCACATGTTTAACATATCAGAGCCTAAATAGCTCTGTCAACCCAGCTGCTAATGTTTAAGTCACATTTGTTTTCCCCTTTAAAGAGGTGATGTTTTATTTCAGTGTCCTGGTTGTGTTTTGTTTTTCAGGGAAGTCAGGAGAAGCTTTGGGGCGGCTGTTTGTTTGTTATCGTCACAGACATGGACACCTTCTGTTTTACTGTCACTCAAGTTTTAAAAGCTGTCAGTCTGAAGTAAGTGTTCTCCATGCACAGTTACATATTACCCACAATGCACCAGAACAGTATCTGATAGGATGCATCAGGTGAACAAGCAGAACAGGACACCGAATGTGGTATTCAACAGGGGTCATAATTAATGAGGGGAGGACATGTTTTTATGGGGCACAGAAACGGCGTGTTATAGACACAGGGAAATGTTTCATCCTACATCGGCTACAGAACCAAAGAACCCCCTTCAGCTCTGCTCTGAATGATGGGAAATATTAATTCAATTTTAGGTTGTTTAAATTCAAAAATTGTATTTGTGACTTGAAGACGTTGGTTTTATTTTACCGAAAATAAAAAATCCCTTAGCATGGAAAACTGTAATTAAAATATAATTAGCTGCAAAATACATTAGGGCTGAAACAATTGATTAGATTAACCATGATTATTGAAATAAACCTCAACTAATTTAATAATCGATTGTTAAATGGCTGACAACCCACTAAGGTCAACAATTATATCAAAACTATAGAATAATATTTAAACATATTGCATTTAAGATTAAAAAACAAACAAATAATCTGCTCTATCCAGACTCATCAAGTGGAAAAGTTTTAGTTTCACCTTTTTAAATTTCGTTAAAAAATCTTCTTTAAGCAACCTTTGGCTATCTGATTATTAATCAATTAAGCAAAAAAATTATAAGCAGATTAATCAATTTTCAAGATAATCTTAAGTTGCAGCCCTAAAATACATGCCTACTAAATATAAACCAAAGTTGTTATTTGGAAGATTTTGTCAATGGTCATCCATAATTTAGAAATGTTACACATTTTTGACTTATTTGTAATGAAAATAATCAGTTTTATCGAAATCAGAATTAGAACTTACAGGTGTAGTGGAAAAGGGGCTGCTTAGTGGCACAACAGCAGGGCCGAGCTCAATTCGTGACAGTGGCAGCTTTGCAGCAGTTCCGGTGGCTCGTTGGCACATGACACGGCTTTAGTCCTGGCTGGCACGGCGTATTATGGGACGCAGCCACTAACTTATTTTTTCATTTCGTTTTTTACTTATNACACTTTAAAAAGAGGCTGGTGCTTGGCATCATTGTTTCTCTTCTGTGAACCATTGTTATCTCTAAAGAAACAACTGCAGTCATCATTGCACTGCACAAAAATGACCCAACAGGAAAGAGAATCACAGCAAGAATGATTGCACCTCAGTCAACAATAGCGCATCATTAAGAACTTCAAGGAGAGAGGTTTCTTTGTTGCCAAAAAAGGCTGCAGGGCGCCCAAAAAAGACCAGCAAGCACCAGGACCGATGCTGAAACACTCTTAAAAGTGTTTCAGCACTGGACTACCAGCAGTGCAGAGCTTGCTCAGGAATGGCAGCAGGCAGGTGTTAGTGCATCTGCACGCACTGTGGGGCGGAGACTCTTGGAGCATGGCTTGTGCTTAAGAAGGGCAGCAAAGAAGCCACTTCTCTCCAGGAAAAACATCAGGGACAGACTGATATTCTGCAAAAGGTACAGGGAGTGGACTGCTGAGGACTGGAGTAAAGACATTTTCTTTGATGAATCCCCTTCCTGATTGTTTGGGACATCTGGAAAACAGCTTGTTCGGAGAAGACGAGGTGAGCGCTACCACCAGTCTTGTCTCATGCCAATTGTAAAGCATCCTGAAACCATTCATGTGTGGGGTTGCTTCTCAGCCAAGGGAGTCGGCTCTCTCACAGTCTGACCTAAAAACACAGCCATGAATAAAGAATGGTACCAGAATGTCCTCCGAGAGCAACTTCTCCCAAGCGTCCAAGAGCAGTTTGGTGATGAACAATGGCTTTTCCAGCATGATGGAGCACCTTGCCATAAAGCAAAGGTAATATCAGGGAACAAAACATAGAGATTTTAGGTCCATGGCCTGGAAACTCCCCTGATCTAAATCCCATTGAAAACTGGTGGTCAATCATCAAGAGACGGGTGGACAAACGAAGACCTAGGAATTCTGACAAAATGGAAGAATTGATTATGCAAGAATGGACTGCTATCAGTCAGGATTTGGTCCAGAAGTTGATTGAGAGCATTGCCAGGGAGAATTATGGAGGTCCTGAAGAAGAGGGGTCTGACCTGCTGCATTAACACATTCTGTCATTAAAAGCTTGTGATTGCAATTGTATCTCTGTATGTGATGACAACTTCTGACATTCACACCTGAAAACCAGAGGGCAGCAGATCATGTGAAAATATATTTGTGTCATTCTCAATACTTTTGGCCATGACTGTATACATACATATATGTACACACACTTGCATATATATACATACATATATATATATATATATATATATATATATATATATCTCCCATCAATATAAGAATGTTCAAAAAATATTCTAAAGACATTTTTTCACGTTCTAAAATAACGAGTAACTTCAATTTCAGACACAATATATTTATTTATTTTACACAATAACAAAGAGATTTTCTATTCTTAATTCTAAATATACCTAACTGACAATGCACGTTTGCAAGATCAATAAATTAAAAAAAAAAAAACATTCCGATAAGTGTTTCCTATATAGACGAAGCAATAAGCTTAGAATACCCGCCTTTCAAAACCAGTTAAATTTCTGACGGATAGTGGAGACACGTTTTCCCAAAAATCCCCCAAAACAAAGGTTTGGAAGCAACAAACACCCATTCCGTTTTCAACCCTCGTGGCGGGACAAACGCAAACAAGCGGATGTTGCGTATTTCGTTTTCCCGCGTTTTTCTTACCCCCGTCTGGGTACGTTTGATTTTTCATCTCTTGTCATCTCAATCAGGTCAGCGTCATCAGGGGAGCTAGGGTGAATTAACATTTTGAGATAATTTCTAAGATATTTATAACGATAAAATCTACCATAGTGGGCTAAATATTATGTATTATGGTTAAAAATGGTACCTATTTTAATATTTTCTTGAAATTGAGAGCCTGAAGAGCTGAGGATATGATCACCGCCCCTCATACGGTGGACAGGGGCTCGTAAAACAAGCACACTTTAAATCTGTTTCAGGAAGTAGATTTGAGTTTTCTGTATTGTTGTCACAGAACTTGCCCAGTGGGTTTTAAATTTCCCCGAGCTTTGCTTTGACCCCATAAAATTACCTAAGTTTTATTTATTTGATCAACTCTTCAGGTAATAAGAGACTATTAAGAAATGCCGCCTAAAAAGCGCCTTTTCGGAGTGAACCAAAGGAAGGAGCCGAAGCCCACCGCTGACAGCGCTTCTTCTCCAGACAAGCAGGATAGCCCAGAGTTATCTGAGAAAAAGTAAGACCAGTTATACGGAAATAAAAAATTGCATCATTTTACCACCCATCTCCATGAACACGCCACCATGTATTTAAATCATGAACTGATGATTTAATTCCCGTTAGCTTGACTTAGGAGCTGCTGGACAAATTAGTTAGCACATTTGAACAGCAAGGCCTGCTTTTAAAGTAAAACCGGGGAGTTTACAGCCTGGAACATAAAATAAACCATAAACCAGGATATTAACTGGCAGCTAGTGAAGTATGAAGCTGTCATAAAGCAGGAAAATGTGTTTGATTTCTAAATAGCAGTGTTACCCTGGGAGGGGATGCTGCTGTCAGCTGCTCTGACTCCTTTTCTGCATCTTTAGGCACAGAGAGAAGGATGCCAGGTTTGTGAGTCTGTGCAGAAGCCTCCATATTTCAGACCTGGTGTGTGAGCGAGCCTGGGCCCTCTGGAAAACTGTTCAGGAATCCTTGGATAAAGTCCCTGTATGTACCTAATACACACCCACTAATGCGTTCTGCACATGTTTAACATATCAGAGCCTAAATAGCTCTGTCAACCCAGCTGCTAATGTTTAAGTCACATTTGTTTTCCCCTTTAAAGAGGTGATGTTTTATTTCAGTGTCCTGGTTGTGTTTTGTTTTTCAGGGAAGTCAGGAGAAGCTTTGGGGCGGCTGTTTGTTTGTTATCGTCACAGACATGGACACCTTCTGTTTTACTGTCACTCAAGTTTTAAAAGCTGTCAGTCTGAAGTAAGTGTTCTCCATGCACAGTTACATATTACCCACAATGCACCAGAACAGTATCTGATAGGATGCATCAGGTGAACAAGCAGAACAGGACACCGAATGTGGTATTCAACAGGGGTCATAATTAATGAGGGGAGGACATGTTTTTATGGGGCACAGAAACGGCGTGTTATAGACACAGGGAAATGTTTCATCCTACATCGGCTACAGAACCAAAGAACCCCCTTCAGCTCTGCTCTGAATGATGGGAAATATTAATTCAATTTTAGGTTGTTTAAATTCAAAAATTGTATTTGTGACTTGAAGACGTTGGTTTTATTTTACCGAAAATAAAAAATCCCTTAGCATGGAAAACTGTAATTAAAATATAATTAGCTGCAAAATACATTAGGGCTGAAACAATTGATTAGATTAACCATGATTATTGAAATAAACCTCAACTAATTTAATAATCGATTGTTAAATGGCTGACAACCCACTAAGGTCAACAATTATATCAAAACTATAGAATAATATTTAAACAT
>NW_015151213.1:205188-213659 GCF_000732505.1 Cyprinodon variegatus
CCACTATGGTGGCAGTCTCATAGTCGCCGCTGCCACTATGGTGGCAGCATAGTCGCTGCTGCCACTATGGTGGCAGTCTCATAGTCGCCGCTGCCACTATGGTGGCAGCAGAGTCGCTGCTGCCACTATGGAGGCAGTCGCATAGTCGCCGCTGCCACTATGGTGGCAGTCTCATAGTCACTGTTGCCACTATGGTGGCAGCCTAGTGGCCGCTGCCACTGTGGCAGTCCACTATGGGGGCCACTTATTGGCAGGTGAACTACTTTGTTCCATCAAGTAATTGTGACTTTATAAAAGTTTTAATGCAGGTTACATCACAATAACATCACAAAAAAACAAAAACTATCTACTTAGAGGTACTATAAATACGTTTTTTGCCGAAAAATGGCAAGAAAAAAAAAAAATAAATAAATAAATGAGGCCGCTCGGGCAGCCTAATGGCAGGACAGCCGGACTGTCATCATAGTGGCTGCGTACTGGCCGTTGCTAATATGCTGCCAGCGAGTGGCTGATGGTGGCCGGTGCCGGCAGAGGCCACCTATTGGCAGATAAACTTCTTCGTTCCATCAAGTAAATGTGACATTATAAACATTTAAATGCAGGTTATTAATCAATAACATCAAAATATAAAAAAAAAACAGAAAACAATCTACTTAGAGGTATTTTAAATAAGCCATTTGCCGAAAAACTAAAAGAAAATTACAAAAAAAGTAAAAAAAACCTAAATGAAAAAAAAATATATATATAAAAAAAACAAACTACTTAGAGGTACTATAAATAAGTAATTTGCAGAAAAACGGCAAAAAAATACAAAAAAAAAGGAAAAAACTAAATGAAAAAACAAGTTAGTGGCTTTAGCCAGTAATGTAGCCAGTGGCCAGTACTAAAGCCGTGTCAGGCTGAACTGTCACCGAAAGGCCGCAACGCAGCCACTGCCACGAATTGAGCTTGCTCTCTCTGGCACAGTGGGTAGCACGGCTGCCTTGCAGCAAGAAAGTTCCAGGTTTGATTCCTTTCTGCATGGAGTTTGCAAATTCTCCCTGAGCATGCATGGGTTCTCTCCAGGTACTCCAGTTTCCTCCCACAGTCCAAAAACATGACTGTTTGATTAAATGGTTTGGTTGTTTGTCTCTGTGTTGCCCTGTGATGGACTGGCGACCTGTCCAGGGGCTGTAACCCCGCCTCTCGCCCGTAGACAGCGGGGCTTATCCCTCGCAACCCTGCTTGGGATAAGTGTCACAACAAATGGATGGCTGGATGGATGGTATAGTTGAGGTTTTTCGCTAATTTTTGAAAAGGCACAAGCATCGCTCAAGCAAGCTTACTTTCCAGAAGAAGATTGGCATTTTTTTCCCACTATGTCAGAGTCACTACCAGTAAGTGAAAATGGGGATGAGCAGGTAGGACGGCCTTACGTAAACATATCACCAAAATGATTGCCAATTAGAAGGACCACTTATTTCATGATCCATCCGGAAAAAGAACATCCTCCACTGTAACTTTAACTAAAATTCGTATATTCACTATAACAACTTGTTTAAAATGTTTACAAATTTGGTTCAAAATAACATTCAGCAGATGTATGACTAAAACTTTGAACTTAATTTTAAATAATAATGAACACAACTTTTAAGGCACTGTGTTTTTTTTTTTAGTATTATGTCTGGAGTACAGGGGCCATAACAGGGGCCAGTTGTAAAAGGGCACTGGCCCCCTGTTGTTCCCTGTCTAAAACTGTTCTTGTTTACGAAGAAGAAGGTTTAGCAAAGAGAACAGGCATGCCTTGCTACATCCTGTGGTTTTCTGGTATTTCTATCTGGTAAGAAGATCTGAGAAAACAGCAAACTGCTTTTTTAAGGGGTTTTCACAACTGTGTGGAGGAGGAAGTCAGATCCGGGTAAAATAATCAGTGAGGACTCTGATGGATGTTGATTTACTTTTGACATCATCTCTGTAAATATGAAACGGAAGAAGAAGAAAAAAAAAACAGAGAGATGGTTGAATCACGCTGCTGCAAAACGCAGCTAAATGTTTCAGTCCTGGTGCCGTGATTATGAACAGTGGTTGTTTTCCACTTCAGAGGCTGTCTCCTCTAAAGGTCGCATTTGTAAACTGATTACATCACAGCGCTGCGCTATATGCTGTTCTGATCCATGAATCCTGTCAAATACATCCTTCATTTAAACTCATCTGAGGGATAGATCAGGTGTATCCTTTGTGTTCCCATGATTATAGCGGATTGGTGGCAAAATTCTGAATAAAATGTTAAATCACATGCTTTTTCAGACCCAAAATAAATTTCTATGATTTTTTTTTGAGGCGAGAATGTGGGTCATTCAAACCTAAATATAAATACTCTGTTCATTAAGATCATCCTAAATTAACCTCGGCGGCTGTGAGCCGAGCCGTCTGGAGACCTGATTCCCGGCTCACCCCTCTGAACCCACCGCTGGATTAAACTACTGGGTGAAAGTTAAACCCATAACGCATTCAGATTATATCGAAATACCCATGTTTGACTTATTTAAGACTTTTTTATTTTTCTTGTTCTTTGAGTTTTTGCTGAAATTAAAGTTAAGCTATAGAACGAGATACCTTTATATAACTACTGGATTAGGGCTTCAACTAACGAGTAGTTTGCAAATCGATTAATCTGTTGATTATTTTTTTTTGATTAATCGATTAATAATCGCATAGCCAAAGGTTCCTTAAAGATTATTTTTACGAAATGAAACCAGGTGAAACTAAAACTTTTCCACTTGAGGAGTTCTGTATAGAGCAGATTGACAGATGAAAACATTTTTTCATCTTAATGCTAAAATACTTATGTATAATGTTTTACAATCTCGGTATAATTGCTGCTCTAAGTGGGTCGCTCTGTCAGGTAAAGGCATGTTTTACAGTTGCTATACTCCAGTTAACGATTAATCTTTTACTAAATTAGTTGACAATTATTTCAAAAATCGATTAATCTGATTAATTGTTTCAACCCTAGTTATGTTTAATTTGTTTTTTTATAGACCCGTAAAAGTTTTCAGTTCCTTGATGGCATTTGAGCTTTTTGATCTGTTCTCCAGAAACTAAAAGTCAGACTTCAATGTTTAAGTTAATCTTACAATCAAATACTCCTGCAATTTCTTCTTTTCTTTCCCTGAAATATTTTCATTTATTTCTGTTTTGTTTTAGCTTAAAGCAGTTTTTAGATGTGGTGAGACAGCTGGATGTGAACCTTGACACCATAACCACAAAGGTCAACTCTGCACTGACCCGGCTGGAGAAGAAGTACGACGTAATGCTGGCTCTTTACCAAAGATATGAGAAGTGAGTGAGCTCAACAATGGAGTGCAGGTTCAACTTCAATGTGACACAAATAGGACGAAATATTTTTGTTTTGTTTCAGGACTTGTAAGAGTATCTTTGCCTCTACACCGGATGGCAGGTAAACTGCAAGTTTCTCAACTGTCATTGATTGTGCGGCTCCATGCAAAAGTATTCACACCCCTTTTATGTTATAGCCCAGCAAAAAGCAATGCTTCAATGAAAAGCCTACATTTAAATGTAAAATCAGATTCATAAGGCTATATAAGCATAAGCAAAGGTGGAGTTAAAGAAACACTCCAACATTTTATGTTAATTTGAAATAAATTCAATTATATTCAGGACAGTATTCAGCATTCAGAGTGTATTGTACGGAGTTAATTTTGTTCCCTTATCTTTGCAAGCAGCGAACATGTTTTGTAAATGCAAAAAAAAAATAAATAAATGAAATCCAGAAATGAAACATTAAAAAAATTTGTAATGGGTTTAAAGGGAAGAAAATGTAACTTTTTAGGCAAAAGAAATGTGAAAAATTACAATTTTGAAAAATAAAATATGACAAAAGGAAATTAAGAAAAAAAAATAATTTAAAAAGATAAAATAAAAAAACAGCAAATTTACTAATAAAAGCTTTTTTGAATATCTTGATTACTTTTTTAAAATTTCCGTTAAAGGAAAATTTTCCTTCCTAAAAAAAAAAAAAAAAAAGAAATTCACTTCATAGTATTGACACTCCATGCCGGTTGCCCTTTTCAAAACCTCGCCTATGTAACTTCAAAAGTTTGGATCCTTCACACAACTCTCTCAATGGCTCATGTGACTCAGAACGCCGCTTTACGAAAGTCTGAGTTCCCCTCAAACACCAGCGCTAACTAAGCTAACAGATGTTAGCCAACCAAACACATCTGACCCTTATCTGATCAGACATATATATCTGGTTCTCTGATGAAGGATTTAATCTACAGCAGGCATCCTCAAAGTCGGTCCTCGAAGGCTGCTGTCCTGCAGGTTTTAGAGGTTTCCCTGCTTTAGCACAGCTGATTATGATGATTACACTTGAGCAAAGGCCTGTTAATCAGCTTTCAATTAAAATCAGCTATGCTGGAGCAAGGAACCTCTAAAACCTGCAGGACAGCGGCCCTCGAGGACCGACTTTGGGGATGCCTGATCTACAGGGATGAATGTGGCCTCATCTCACCAGCCGGCTGAGGCACTAAACCTGGAAGGTCTAGTGCTCCTAGTGGCTAAAATTTGTTGTTGTAACAGGAGGACCTCTGTCGGATCCTCATGTCAACTCCAGTCCCTAAGGTTCAGTTTCCTGCAACTTTTAGATTTGTCCTTGTTTTGAGTCAAATGGATGATTTCATTCCTCTTAATTATCAAGTTACTTTATTCAGGTGTGTTGGACCAAGAACACATCTAAAAGCTGCAGGATAGCAGCCATCAGGAACTTGAATTGCCAACCCCTGCTTTAACATGTCATCTATGAGGACTGCCCTGTATTTTCCTCTTTCTATCTTCCCATCATCTGCTCCCAGCTTCCCCAACTTCAACTGCAAGAATGATTGTGATGCCGCCTCCACCATGTTTTACCAAATGACAATACGTTTATGCATACTATTCAGGGTGTTTTTAAAAAAAACACATAGTTTCCCTGTCACTTTGTCAGTGGAAAGAAACACTAAGAAGTTCAGGGGTGTGAATACTTATTCTATATTTTTTAGCTCTAATTTTGAGGATACCAAGGTCATTATAAAATGCACTTTTCTTTTTGAAGGGAGCGGGAGACCATGCGGAACTGCTGGACGCTGTTTCTGTTGGCAAAAGGTAGCCAAAACTTTTTGAATAATAAAACCTGATCAGGGGGATCCTCTTCATTCAGTATCGTCTGTTGTTTTGCTTCGCAGCTTCCTGCTCTGTGCTGCGCCGTAGCTATCAGGTTGATTCGAACGTCATTCTCCTCACGGCGGCTTCGGGGTCGTCGTGATGGAGCTTCTCATGTGTTCGTTCTGGTCATGTTTGCAGGAAGGGCCTTGCAGATGGAGGATGACCTGGTCATATCCTTCCAGCTGCTTCTTTGCACGTTGGAGTTATTTATCAAGCGCTGCCCTGCAGACCAGCTACAGCCTTTGTACCGTAAGATTCAGCAACATCTCTCTCAGACTTTGTCTTTAATTCATACATTTTGATCACCTTACAATTATTTAATAATTTCATATTACTTAAACATAAAGATTTAGTTGCTTTAAAAATTACAAGTGGGGTTTAGTGTCAAGAATAACTTGAAAAAGCTTTTTATTGACAAAGACGAGGCTGAAAAATACTGAAATAAGATTTTATATCTGTTCATATATGGACGTCGAGTGAAAGTTTTTCTCTGTCAGCATTAGGGATAAACTTATGGAGCAGTTTGCAATAGATCTTAAAAAGGGTCAAAGCATCAATGAATTTTGGACTGACTAAAATAAGGGATTCAAGTTATAAATTAAGGAAATGTAACTTAAGGTTGATTAATCTTATCGATTGACTGACTTATTTAAAATTGTCAATTTTTCTTAAAAACATTTTTCTCTTGTAACAAAGCAAGTTTATTTGTATAGCTTAAATCAGTACATGGACAATTGTAAGTGCTTTACTTGAATTTGATATTAAAATAGAAGAAAAATAAAAGCCGAATAAAAGCAAATAAAGATAAGAACATAAGTAAAACAATTAAAACAGTTGGACCCCAACCTTAAACTAATTATAACCTAGTTAGCAGTTTAACTTCATGAGTCAAAGGCAGCTCTAAACTAATGGGTTTTTAACTTTAACTTCAAATACTTCAGTCTTTCAGCTCTTTTCCAGTCTTCTTAGAGTTTGTTCCAGATCAGTGGAGCCTAGGAACTAAATGCTGCTTCTCCATGTTTGGTTCTAGTTCTGGATCAACAGAGTAGGCTTGAACTAGAAGGCCTGAGTGGTCTGGGAGGTTGATCCACTGACTACAGATCTGTTATGGATTGAGGTGCTGATCTATTCAGTTATTTCTAGACTAACAGAAGGATTTTAAAGTCTATTCTCTGAGCTACAGGGAGCCAGATGAAGGACTTCAGAACCAGGCTAATGTGCTCTACTTTCTTAGTTCTAGTGAGAACACAGGCAGTGGTGTTTTGGATCAGCTGCAGCTTTCTGATGGACTTTTGAGACAAACCTATGAGGACACTGTTGCAGTGATCAGTTCTACTAAAGATAAATGCATGAATGAGTTTTTCTAGATCCTGCTTGGATATTAGTCCTTTAATCCTAGAGATGTTCTTCAGCTGATAAAAGGCTGACATAGTAACTGTTTTTATGAGCCTCTGCAGGTTCAGGTCTGAGTCCATCATGACACCAAGATTTCAGCCATAATCAGTGGTTTCTAGCTGTAGTAGGTGAAGCTGGGAGCTAATTCTGGATCTCTGCTCCTTTGGTCTGAAGATTATTACCTCAGTTCTGTTTTTATTCATTTCTAGAAAATTTTTGTGCGTCCACATAATGATCTGTGCTAAACATCTGGCAAACGATCTGATGGGTTCAAAGTCACCTGGTGACATTGTGATAATTAGCTGTGCGTCTCTTTCCTCACTGTTGGAGCATTTATATACTTTAGAAAAATGGTACTCTATAATGAAACAGCTTAAACTGGGAAAGGAACTTGGTTTTTTAAAATGGAGGCTTATGAAAATAACTTTTGATAAAACAATGGGCAGAGAAGGGTATGAGAGATATGTGTACAGTTGTTAAAGTCAAAGAAAAATCCTTAAAGACCTTAACGACGCATATCTAACAAACTGGGTTTTATTGAGATACCTACGAATGTGAAATTATAATGAAAAGTGTAAGATAGATAATGACAAGATTCACCCATTAATTCAGACGTTGGTAGTGGCATACACTAAGCCTGTGCTGACAGTTGTGTTAAACTTGTATAAACATGTCACAAACATGGCAAGAATTTGCCTGTAAAAACCAAATCAAATATTTTATCAGAACTCAAAAGTAAATATTTTCACTTTTTTGCATACAAATGGTAGAATTAAAAGATAAACTTATAATAGACAAGCCGACAACCTGGAGTTGCTAAAAAACTTTGGAAAAGAGACAAGAATCAGAAAATCAACGATTCAAAGTTGCGATATAAACCTGGTTGGTGTTTAAAAGTGTTTTTGTTCTGTTTTGCTTGATGTGCGACAGAATCAGCCATCAGTAAAGTTCAGAGCCCTCCGACACGAACATCCCGTCGCAGCCAGAGCAAAGCCAAATCCCGTCCTGCAGAACGAGAGCTTGATATGCAGCTTCTAGAAACTTTATGCAAAGACAACGGATGTAACATGGAAGAGGTTTCACCTTTTTTTTCCCCCCTCTGTTTAAAAACAGTCATTATTTAAACCTGTATATGTTAGTGTCGCTCAGCTACCTTCTTCGTTTGCAGGTGATGAACGTGTACCAGACCAGCTTTGTGGCTTTTCTGGACTCCATGGATAATTTGAGATCAACTGATTTTCCTAACGTGAGTGATGATTGTTTTTACAACACCTGCTCTCCTGTTTCGCTTTGCATTTCTCCATGGTTTCCTGAGTTTCTCCTCTTGCTTGCTGTTGCAGTGGATGACTGTTTGATTTTCCAACAGATGTCGCCTGTCAGTTCTCCTCCCTGAAGTATTTGTTTAGACATAGACGGAGTCAGGAAAGTCAGGGTCTTTTTACTGTAGAGGCAGGCGTGGAAGCGTGCAGACGGGACGCCTCTGTTTGCTGACATCAACACAGCTCTGTAAAAAACTCTATGAGAGATATTAATTTGCCCCGGCAAAAGGACAGATGGTCAACATTATAGACAGTGGTATATGTTTGAATGTTTGCCCGACCATATTTATGCTACCGTATTTTGGCTTAGGTAAACAGTGATGGAAAAAATACGGCTCTTGGTGAGATATGAGGATAGATAAACGCATGCTTTTTTTTCAGTTTTGCAAACAAGAGTTTTTTGCTTAATTTTTTTTTCTACATGATTGGCTTTTGTATCTGGGGTCTCAATAAAAGCATATAAAGAAATAATCATCACAGCTGAACTTCTGCGACTACAAACCTGTTTTATTTAGGATAAATAGACCAAGATAAAGCAATGACAACTAGTGT
>NW_015151213.1:214481-278247 GCF_000732505.1 Cyprinodon variegatus
ACTCCAGAGTGTTGTTCAGCATGGGGGTGAGTAGAAAATGAAGGCTAATCATGTTTTGGGTGTACTATTCCTTTAAGGCACTTAAACTCTACCTCAGTCATTTAATTCCTGCAGCAGATCCACCATAAAACAACATATGAATCACATGAGAATAGAAATAGATTTTAACACCATAGAAATTTTTAGAATTTGGCACAAAAGGCCAAAGGTCTAACAACTAAAACACTGTAAAACAAGGAAAGAAAGGCACAGAGTCAGAATTCTTTTTACTCGCGAGGAGAGTAGAAAGAGACCGTGCAGATACATCTCCACCCCACTCTGCCGGTCTTCAGCTTTCTCCTCACTATTTATTAAAGTCAGATGGGGGGTCCCTAGTTACACAAGCTAAGGTTGCGCTAAAGGAATAGGAAACAAGAACTACAATTCAATTTGTAGCCTCAGTAAACAGGTCAATTTGCATTTAAATATCTTGCGGTCAAATGGTCAGAGAACCTCCTGGTTTCATTAAGCTTGAGCAATACTTCCTGAGAGTTGACCTATACTGCTTGTGCAACACCTCTCTGGAACAGTAATATAATACACATTATATCTCATAAGAACAAACATTAAGTATCTTATACATAATTACTCCAACAGTATGCAGTTTAAAGCCACGACCTCTTAGATGCTCCAGCTTTTAGGCAAACTAGATACATTTCCGATGAGTGCTTTTTTAGTTAATTGTGTTTACCATAAATGTCCTTTTCTATCAATAGCAGATGTTTCCTATTAACCTGTGCCCATTTGATAAGTGGTTTGTATGCTCTCAGAAGGACAATGTCTTTAAACTCTGCCATCCCCAAGTTTTAATTTATTTCAAAACCAAAATAATTTCCATGCAGAGATTGTTGTTTTGCACATTTTGGGATTATTTTGGCAAGAAATAAAAAATAATAAATCAACTATCAACTAAATATTCCTGTCTCTGGTTGCAGTTCAGTTGAAACAAGGCTTTAAAATAAACTAATCTAGAACCTGCTTTAAAACATTGAATTTCTCTACTGACTGGAATCAACCAGCGTGTTACTCTCTGGTCCAATGTTCTCCCCAGGTGGATGATATCAACCAACAGTACGAAGAGCACTACCTGAAGAGCAGAGACATCGACGGACGTCTGTTTTTTGACGGGGATGAGAGTGTTCTTCCTCCGAAAGTCGAGATGTAAAATTCCTGAATGATCTCTGCAGTGGTTACAGCTGACTTGGTGCAAAGAAAAGGACAAATGGTTTCAATGTTCTTTGGTTCAGATCACAAGTGGAGAGAACTCCACAGAAGAACCAGCTGGATGAAGACGGGCCGGTGGTTCCTCCTCAGACTCCCATCAGGTTAGTAGCTGGATGTCTCTGCTTGTCAGTGAGTGTATGTGTATATTAAAATTTTAAGTAAGTTTGCAGTTTATTCTGAAGGCCCAAAATAAAGTTAAAAGATGCATATATATATATATATATATTTTTTTTTTAATGAAATATTTAGATTAATTATTTTTTGACACGGCTCTGATGCCGGAAGGAAACTTGAGGGTCAGTCTTTGTTTACCCAATCACCACGGTGCGTGTTGTTTCCTCCTCAGAGGTTTGCTGAACTCTGTTCAGATGCTAAAGGGAGATCTTCCCTCCAACGGGGACCAACCCTCCACCACCCTGGCCACGTATTTCAAAGTGAACCTCTCACTATTTTCTTACCTGTTAAACAGACTTAAAAGTCAGCCGTTTGTTGAAAAGGATTCTGTCCATTATTCTTTATCAGAACTGCACCGTGGACCCAACACAGGATGTGAAAAAGCGTCTGGAGACGCTTGGACAGGCGTTCAGTCAGAGGTTTGGCGAGGCAGTGGGGCCTGGCTGTGTCGTGTACGGCAGGCAGGTATGAACAGACCCTCTTGGCGATGGCAACCGAACTGCACCGCATCACAACCTGAACCAATTTGCACTCTAATAAAACATCCCTTCATCTTTCAGAGATTTGCCCTTGGTGTGAAGTTGTACTACAAAGTAATGGAGGCCATGCTGAAATCGGTGCAGTAACCACTTTGTTTCTGCTTGGAAACTTTCAGTATAAAATGGATGTATCCCAATGGGCTGGGCTTATTGCTTATATTTAATTTATTTTATTTTACAGGAAGAGAAACGTCTGTCGGTGCAAAATTTTAGGTATTTATCAGTATTTTTTATTTTTTTATGTTTTTGATAAAATAAAAATATACAAAGCTTCTTTTGTTCAGTATTTAACTTTTACATTTCTTAGCGATACATGCCGTGAATGTGTAATAGTGAAAATAATCTACACCCTCAGTCAAGTCTTGAGTTTTGTACATCAGGTCTTTATTAGAATATGAAATAATTGAAATCTAATCTCCGAGATACAAAAAAAAAAAATTCATCATTCTGATGTTTTTAATCTAAGATTAAGTCAGATTGAAAGTGTGTGGAGTATGAGATGATCCAGCTGATAGTGGGACAAACCTTAATAAGCCATATTTGTAGAGCAGTCCTGAGGCCTGATATTAAAAGACTCCAAATCAAGAGCATAGCTGTTTCACATGCATTGGACATTGATTTTCCTTCTAGAGCTGTTCTAAGGATCTGGGAACTATTGAATGTGATTTATACCTTGAGCCTTTGCTCTCTATTCTAACTAAAGTTGCTTGTTTTATTCTTACATTTCCACATATTCTTGCTGAGCTCTGCCTCTGGGGCCTAGCATGTACCTGTGCTGTTGCAGAAGTGTCAATTAACAAAGTACATATACTTCATTTCCTTACTTAAGTAGAAATGTTGGCTATCTATATGTTACTGGAGTAATTATTTTTTAGACAACTTTTTACTTCTACACCTTAGATTTTAAAAATAGACTAATTAGTTTTGTTTCATTTTAGCTCATTTTCATTATGGTATTTAAATAAAACAAAACAAAAACAGCATCAAAATAATTTGTTTCGTCCAGAAAATTAATTTATTTGTGGTTGGACTCGGTGCTGCCCCAACTTGTTGTTCACCACATACCAAAAAAAATAGTTTTTTGAACATGATGCAAAGTTAAATTTGACACTGTTACCATTAGTTATACAACTTAGAAAATGAAGTCTAAGGAATTTATCATCCAGAATTGTAGAAAAATGTTCCTTTAATAGGGTAGTGCAGTTTCCCGCTTTACTTTTAGTAGTCTTAAAAATGGTCCTTTTACACTTTTACTTGAGTAAAAAGATTAAGTTGATCCTCTGACTTCAACAAAACTTTTTAAACAGTAGGATTTCTACTTCTACTATAGTGATAAACATTAATACTTTTCATATCTCTGTGCTGTTGTTGAAGGAAGTTTTCTTTCTGGTTTTTTACTTTCTTTAAAGGAGCACAGAAACGTAACATGCCTTTTAAAAATTACTACACCAATAGTTCACTTTGGTCACATACAAAAGGTTTTTTAACTAAATGATGACACCTCGTTAGGTGAATATATTTTTGTTCTGTTTTTTGAAGTATTTGTTTTTAAACTTAAGCTTTTTTTATTTGATCAGACACGAGTGGCACTCAGAATAGATATTAATGCTGGAGTTGAATGAATCGGGAGCTATAGCTGTCGAAGCTATCAGTTTAATGGTTGTTTGATAGCCTGGTTGAGACTCTGGTCTTAAACTGACCCAACCAATCACAGCGCAGGAGGTGCGAGTTTACTCTAGAATTACCCACAATGCAACAGAACCTTTTTGTAACCATATGAGTAAAGACTGCAGCTGCAACTGAGCAATGTTTTATTAATGGCCTTTATTATAACCTGATTGAGCTTGATATGTCTATAGAACTCCCAGCAAACGGCTGCTGTGCTTTTCTTTTTAGGGAATACATTTTTGAGTCACACTCGTAGTTATCTGATTGGTTCTAAGTTGTCTCTGCTGATGCTGTTAGTCCCGCCAGACTGATACGCCATGTTAACAACACATAAATTTGGCTGCCTAGATTAGATGTAAGTCCTGCAAACAGATCGCGACGGTGTACAACGTTCCTTTTTGCTAATTGTACACTGTGCAAAAGTTCTTCTTATGCTCATTAACCACAAAGTAAACACTATCAGGATATATGCTTGTGGTATATTGCTTTATTCTAAAGTGAATAAAGATGGTGTCTCCTTTAAAAGGTTTATTTTGTAACTGGGCCCCTTTTAAGAAGATGATAGTGCTGAACCTGGTTTTTTTTTTTTTACCAAAATCATATTGATTGTTGAATTTTTAAATACTTTAAACATTCATGTGTTTTTTTTGTTGTTCCACTATATGTACTTTTTAAGTATTTTGATATCAGTCGTGAACTTGAACCAGATCCTGTCTTCTGCTTTGCAGTAAACTCCTCAATGACTCCATATTTCACACATCACTCCTGGCCTGTTCTCTGGAGGTGGTCATGGCAACATATGAAGGTGCTTCCCATAATCCAACCCTGAATTAATCATTACCAACATTAATCGTTCTGTTGTTCTTTATTTTAAACCTGGCCTTGTTGGTAAATAATGATTGTGATTAACGGTTTGTGCATTTGGCCAGAGAGTAGCTTCAAGGACGGAGGAGGTGAACAAACGGGAACAAACGTTTGCTTTCCCTGGATACTGAACGTCCTCAACCTCTTCGCATTCGACTTCTACAAAGTGATCGAGAGCTTTATCAAGGCTGAGCCGACACTGAGCAAAGGCATCATCAAACATCTGGAGACCTGTGAGAACCTCATCATGGAGAGGATCGCCTGGCAGACGGTCAGTAACACATCAGCTCTGTGAAGATGCTTACATGCAATTTATTCTTCATCAGTAAGGAATAAACGAAAACTTCAACAAACTATCAGGGAACCAGGTTCACATTTAACAGATTATACTCACAGATTGTTTATTGTAATTTTAACAAAAATATTGTGGTCATTAAATGCATGAAACTAAAAGCTGCAGGTTCTGAAATAACCGGTACCATGAAGTTTTTACTTTGGATGAAATAACCAAGTTCTGGTCCTCTGATCTAGACCTAACAGTTGTAGATCAGTTTTCTGCAACCTTTATCTGTTTTGACTTTAGTCAACTTAAATGATTTTAAATAAATAAAAAACTTGAATAAAGAGAATAAAATTAGATTAAGTGTTATTGTTCACAAAATGTAGATAATCTGTCAGATACTACAACAAATATCAAACATCATAAGCATTATTCGTCAAAATTTTTGCTAAATTTGATCTGCAAAAACCAGTTAATTTGTAGGAATAAGGCTCAAAGGGATTCTTAGGTCTGTCCATCTGCAACATGGCATCCTAAATCCCTCCCACATGGCAAAAGTTCAAATTCACCTTTTAACACGAGGTGAGTACATAGAGATTTTATGTGCCAGTCGTAGCCTGTATCAGGCTCAGTGGATTTATTCTCCTCTGAATGGCCCATGATTTTGGACTTTTTCATGTTGAGGAGGCTCCATAGCCTGTTCTTCAGCTGTATAATGAGGCCGCTGAACTGCACTCATAAATGCATTTTCAATTGGTTTCTAAATTGTGTGAAAAATTACAATAAACATTTTACCATTTAGAAAAGATCTAGAAATATATTTGTATTTTATTTAACCATTTAGACTCATATAGGTCAAACCCCCGAGCTCAATGCTGAGTTTCACAACTGTAGTGTAATCTTTCCCATATACAGACCTTTAGTTATCAGATGATAGTTTCTTCATTTGATTTTGTCTTTTACTAATGATGAAAATATGTAGCCAAATGGGTTTATTTGGTCATGTGATGCAGCAGTGCATTGGACAGAGGAAAGTTCTCTTAACAGTTATCTGGTAAGAGAACTAGCTCTCATCAGATTAATCAACCATTTCACGTGGGATATTTTCACTTTCATTTATGAAACGGTACAGTTTGAATTCCAAGGAACTTGAGCGTTTTTGTCTGTGTTGAAAACCGTTACAACTTTTCCGGAACCCAAACTTTGTCATCAACCATGGGTGTTACACAAGCCGATGGGTTGTGTAACTCATAGGTTATTTTAACAAATTGTTGTAGATGTTATAACTTTGAAATGATCTTCTGTACTTGGTTTGTCTTGATCTGGGGAATGCTTTGACTAAACATACTGTTGTTGTTGAACAGTCTTGTGAAGGGAATACTTAAGTTTGTCTGTGATGTTCTTCATTTTATGAAAAATTCCTCTCTGTTAATTCTCTAGATGAACTCATCCCTTGGGTTTTTCAGTCCTCTTTAGAAAAAAAATACAATATCCCGATGTGTCTCACTTAAACACACTGGATTCGGGGTTTTGATCCTGACCCGCAGCAATGTTTCATTAAAAAAAACATGCTTCATTACTTAGGTTCTGGCTTGGTCCTTGGAGTTTAATAGAAATAGAATAGAATATAATAGAAAATCCCTTTATTGTCCACAATGGGGAAATGCTGGTGTTCACAGCAACACAAAGATTAAGAAGGGCTTGGAGATCTTCTATCCTGTTTCCTAAAGATCTTATATTTCCTGTAATGATTAATAGAAGATATGGCTTGAATTTCCTTCTCTTCTCCTAATGCACCTGCTCTGCATCCTCTGCGCTTCCCTTGAAACTCAGCTGGGATTTGTAGAAGTAGTTTTAGTAATTATTATTTCAGCTTTGAGATGTTAACAAGCTACTTCCAAGAGGAAAAAACAACTTGATATGGTTGCTGTTGTTAAACATCATAACAAATGTCTAAAAAAAAAATGAAATTAAAAACATTTGCAAATATCCTTTCAACTGCACAGCATCCAATATCAGAGATAAAAATAAAATAAAATAAAAAAAAAAATCAGAAAAAGAAACTTCCATCCAACATGGAGGAACTGAAATTCTTTTTGAAAATGATCTCAGAATCCAAAGGGTGTTTTGGAACTTTAATATATTTATTGCCCACCCCAGTAGGGGTGGTAAATATGTTAATTAATCAGATAATAATCAGCTCTCACATATTTTTTGCAAACAGACGTCCTTCTGGCTGGCTGTTAGAACAACAAATTGAAGTGTAAATTGAGCCAAAAACTCACGGTTTGGTACGAACCTCCGTATGGACCCTGTATGCTATCCTGGTCCGGTACAGTGCAGAAAAAAACACGACCCAAAGGCTATCCTCAAAGGCAGCTTTTTATTATTTAAATTCCTTGCCGAGATAGCTGCAACTTTCTCTAAACCAACTGTCGTTTGATATGTGTCAACATATTTGAAGTGTTCCCACTCACTTAAAGAACAGGACCGTCTTTGCTTTGTCAACCACTAGCTCTCCGTCCCCATTATAACTCACAGGGAACCCAAAGTTATCAAACACCACTGACTTGAAGGATGATTGTGGGTCTTCTAATTCTAATTAATTGTTAGCACTCTTGCAACAACACAAGCCAACAATGTTACCTTCCCACAGAGTGCAGTTTGGATTTTAAGTTGGCTTTAAGGTGGCATTTATATATATATATATATATATATATATATATATATATATATATATATATATATATATATATATATATATTAACCACAACTTACGTTCAAAATACAATAGTTTAACAAAAATCATTCAGTTCCAAGTCAAACATATTTCATTAAAACCTCTTGACTAGACCATCAAAACTCTACTCAACTAAGCTGCTATGAAAACAAAGAAGAAGAAAAGCATGGTTGAAAACCTTAATTAATTAAATGATGCAATGATATCACCGTTTGGCATGGATTTTAAGTTTGAGAACCAGTTTATCTTGAATTTGGAATGTGGTAAGATTAGCTTTTTTTAATTTAAAGCAATTGGAATGGAAAACCAATTCACAAAGCAAATCCAAGAGGTAAATTTTTATTATTTGGAAAATAATGTTTTATAATTATTAAAGAATTTGGTAATGATAGTGTAATGAGCATATGAGAAAACACATGAACATTAAGTTATGAGTGTTTAAACCCTTAGTGAAACAAACCTGTTTTAGCTTTCTAAGGTACTGCTCGAATAATGTCAAACATGTGGTGCTACCTGTTACTGTAGCATGTCTTTAACCAACAGTGAGCACATGAAATGATTAAAAAAAATTATCAAACATACATGGGGTATGACTAATTTGTCATATTACTTTTGTAATTACTTTGAAAGGCTCTGGGATAATCATAAAAATCAACATAGCGATGTGGTTGCCTAAACATGTAAACATCAACAATAAAGAAGCCAGGCGGTCCACCAATCATCGCTCCTTGCAACCCCGCCCCCTCCAAAAGCCTGATTAAATGGCAAAGAACTGGGTTGCTTGAGGGATCCATGAAAGGAAAGTGTGGGTAATGCAAATTAGTTGCGTTATTCTGTATGGAGAAAAAAATGCAATTTGCAAAGCCATAGGCTTTTGGGGAGCAGTGGAAAAGGGGCTAAAGGAAAGTTTCAGACTATTTTACAGCAATTTGGTACTGATGTCAGCCACCTGGTCCACTTAGCGTTAGGTAAGTTTGCCGGTTCTGGTCCCTAGAATTGGGGCCATGATGGTGTCTCTTTGATGTGAACTGGTCAGAGAGCAGTCCCCAAAGAGAAAGAGAAGGCCTGAGACAGTTGCTTTGTCCTCAAAACACGGTGGGGGGGGGGGGCAAAGCCACTATCTTGTGATACTGTCCAGGTGTGGAGGGATGGGGTGTTGAGCAACGTCAGCTGCGGGGTAAAATTTTCATTTCCCTGACCCATTGGACATGTCCCACAATTATCATGGTTTACGGCACAGGAACTGTAAAGCAAGAAGTTACTGCTAAAGCAAACACTAAGTTTTTTTAAAGTTAACATTTGAGGCCATCTTTAAAGTTTTAGAATAATCCATCCATAGATCCTCTTTATCTTGGGCCGGGTCGCGGAGGCAGTAGTCTGAGTAGAGATCTCCAGACTTCCCGATCCATGCACACCTCCTCCAGCTTCTCTGGGGGGACCCCAAGGCGACACCAGTCCAGCTTGGAGACATTGTCCCTCCAGCGTGTCCTGGGCCTTCCATAAGGCCGTCTCCCAATAGGACATGCCTGGAACACCTCCTGAGGGAGGGTGACCAGGGGGCACCTGGAACAGATGCTCGGGCCACCTTAGCTGGCTCCGTTCGATGTGGAGGCGCAATGACTCTACTCCCAGCTCCTCTCGGGTAACTGAGCTCCTCACCCGAGCTCCTCATTTAGTTTAATTTCTAATTCAATGGAAACACTGCAGTTGGGCAGTTATGTAACTTTATTTTAACTTTAGCAAGTTATAACTAGGGATGGGAATCGAAAACCGGTTCCTGTTCAGAACCGGTTCTATGTGTTCCAATTCCACGGCACCGTTTGGCAGCTCGCTTAATGATTATCTTATCGATTCCAGGCAGTACTAGAGCGTAGGGCTGTGGGCAGCACGGCTTACGTCACGTTTTTACGCATTCATTAAGCAAGTATGACGTGACCAGGCGTAAGTCTAGAAAAGCATAACACTAAAAATGGCGTCCCATCGGGTAAACCGGTCAAAGGTTTGGGTTTATTTTAGGGAAGATAAAGAAGGCGCTTTGCAATCATTGCAAAGTGGCAATAACATCTACAGGAGGAAATACATCCAACATGCAGAAACAACTGTGCACACAACATGGCATACATTTTAACGAATGGGGTGTTTTTGACGCTTCCGGACAGAAGCTAAAGTTACGACCAGCATGGATGCAACTCTGGTGGTCAGTAGCTAGTTCTATACCGCTGGCTGTGCTTAATGTGGTTCCTAGTAAATCATATGCAATTTCTGGAAATAAACCAATTTCCTACCTCTCTTTGGGTTTATTAAGGGAGTGTGCCTTTCTTGTTAATCCAGCCCTTCATTGCTAGCATGTTTAATTAGAACCACTGGTAGCCGGAATTCTCACATGGTTCTAGCTATTGCAATGGATGTAACAAAACATGCTACAAAGTTGCTTGGCAGTTCAAGGAGCGAGAAAAAGGTGATGCTCGTTTATTTAAATCAGGGGGAGATAAGTTTATTTTCTGAAATTGTACAGTAATGATTTTGCATTAAACTGATGCCTTCTCCATTAGATTTAGATGGCTGTGACAAGAATCGATAAGAAAATCAATAGGCAGTCGAATCATTTCGCAGAAACGATAAGGGAATCGGAATCGTGAAAATCTTATCAATTCCCAACCCTAGTTATGACCAATGTTTTGTGTACAATTCTAACAAAAACAAAGCTACCTTTACTATTATTATTATTATTATATAAAAGGTTGTCTCTGTATACATTTCTTGGAAATACCATATCTCCAGTTTAACCTTTTTTTATACCATAGTCTGGGTAAATACTTGATTACCTGCAGGGTGTCTTCCAAAAAGTCTACCAACGTCGCCTATAAAAAGTTCCTGTCAAACAGATTGTTTGCTCTAAATTGTTGCGCAGGCTCAAACGGCAGTTCGTAATGCCAAAACAAAATTTAAGACAAAAATAACAGCTGCAGCTTCTGCCAACTAAGAGATATCAAATAGTCCACTCGGCCACTTCCTGTAAAAGGGGTATTATGCCTTTTGGGGTATCAGAAAACAATGGACATAACTGCTTGGTTGTATTCTACTCTGATTTTACTTGCTCGAACTTTTGCTTTGTCTCGGTCTCACAGCCCCCTTCCCCAGAAAACAAAGATGAAGTTTTACATGAAAGAACAGCATTTTCCTGCCAAAGTACTTTACATCTCTGTGCTCTCTCCAAAAGGAAAAAACAGCCAGATTTTCTTTTTTCTTTTTTTTTTATAAAAAAGAATTCAAAGTAGCTGCTTCCACATGTCGTATTTGTATTTGTAACATTTGTACACTTTATTTTTTATTTTTCATAACAAAAAGAAGTTCTCTTACTGGTACAAAAAGTTTGAAATTAAAGGGTGTATTCCTTGAAACTATCCTTATGCACCCCCTGAAGCTTCCCTGTGCACCAGGCTGCTGGAGAAGTAATAGATTAGTGGATTAAGGCAGCAGTTAAAGCTGGCCAGTGAAAGAACCACAGGGTGCATGATCATGGTCAATCTGGCCAGGCCGCAGTGAGGCAGCAGCTTCAAGTGTGTCAGGGTATACCCCAGCAGGTTGACGTGATAGGGCAGAAAGCACAGCAGGTAGACACCCAGGACCCAGTAAATTATTTTAAGGGTCTGACGACGGTTGCGGCGCTGGCGAAGACAGCGTTGCCTCGATTTTTGGACAACACTCAGCACTTTGCAGTAGCAGTAGAGAAGTATCAAAGTGGGCAGCAGGAAGGACCCCAAAACTAAACCCAGAGAGACCAGGATGAAAGTCCTGTGGTGCATAGAGGAAGGGTCCAAGAGGCAGGGCTGGTTATGACGAGAAGCGGCCAAACGGAGCAAAGGTAGACTCACACTGAGTCCCAGCACCACACACCATATCGCCCCGCTCACTGCCTGCGCCACACGTTGCCTGCGGAGGGTCAGGGCCAGAGGATGCACCACAGCAAAGTATCGGTCCACAGCAATACACACCAGGAAGAAGATCCCCCCATACAAGCTGATGTATTTTAGGACGAAGGTGATCTGGCAAAAAGCTGCTCCAGAAGTCCAGCTGGTCAGGTCACCGGTTTTGGACCAAGCTCGAGCCTTTTGGCGGTAGTAATAGATTCTCATTGGTAGGGAGATCACAAAGAACAAATCTGCGAAGGACAGGCTCGCCATGTAGACGCCCGTGCTGTTCATGGTGCAAGGAGACGTGCACAGTCTGCGCAGCGCCAGGCCGTTGGTGGCCAGTCCCAGCAGGAAGATGACGCTATAGGTCACCTGATAAAAGGTGTAGCGGTAGCTTGTGTCCACAGAACAGTTAGCCGTCGAGGAGTTTGGTTTCCCTTCCAGGTTGGTTATATTCCACAGCTCCATATCTGAGAAGTTCTCTGAAAACCCGAGTCACTGCATCGCTCTCGTGTCCAGGGAGGTGCCTCTACTGCAGCTACTGTTCAGGATGTTGTACCTGTAAAAAGGACAAATTAAAATGGGATATTTTTATGAAGGTCACTTAACTAAAAATGACTCCTATAAATACCAGTTTAACTAACATGATTGGATGTATAAGCCAATGACATTTTAAAGCCAACTATTCCTCATAAAATGGGCAAACATTTGATTTCATTACGTTCACAGTGAGCAAAAGCAGCACCGCTCAGTGTTTCACTATTTACACGTTAAATAACTCGTAAAGCTCATGTTGGATTGAGATGGTCAGCTGCTGTAATTCAGGATGTTGGCACATAAGCAAACACGTTAAACATCTTTCTGACAGCCTTATGGGAGGCTTTGACTGTAAGTACTCTTTATTAATGTTTACTCTGTGTTATGAGATGTTTTGGGTTTTTACCCTGCTCATCAGCATTTTCAGTTAAAATATTGGACAGTTGTTTTAAACAGGATATTTCTTAATGTAGTTTGCAAAACAGCTGCTTTGACAGTATATAATAGCTACACTGCAAAAACTGATCTAAACAGAAGTAAACATCTTTTAAAGAAGTGTTTACCTTTGATTTGTGATTGTTAATAAGATGATCTCCCTTTGAAGAAGAAAATTCAATAATACTTATTATGATACGCTGATAGGGTGGTTTTTTCTTGTATAGTTTAAGAACTAAATGATCTTAATGGTAAGTTATTTGATTTGGTTGTTTTTTTTTTTTACATCCATACTATGAAAGCATTTAATCAGTTTTTAAATGTACTGTAAAAATGATTGCAACAATGACTTATTTTGTCTAAGAGCACCAAAGTTTGCGCTTAACAAATTTATTGAAAAGTACAACATTGAAGAAATAACACATTTAAAATGCACAGGGATTACTGTCAACACATATACCGTAGTATCTGAAAGGGTTGAAAGGAGGAAGTAACTGATGTCCTAGTTCAAGAGAATGCGGTGCAGAATAATTGCGGTTCCCAGCAAACCTTGCACCTGTGGGTGTTTTGCAGCACTGTTTAATGCCATCATTATGTAAACAAAAGGTGCTGGATAACAAAAGTGTTAGTGGATGAGAACAGCATTTTGGATGGCAGTTTAGTAGATATTTATTAAGGGAACGAGGACATAAATCTTATTTCCACTGTTATCAACACCTTTCCCCCCAAAAAGTTGAGGAATTTTGAATATTGAGATGCTGATTCACTTTCCTAACACATTTGGAAAGAAACTGCATCTGAGTTCTTATTGTCAGATAATTCACAGCCTGATTTAAAACCACAACTTTCAAGTTTTTACAAAACAGGACAACCATCTGGAGCTGTATGCACCAACCCAAACTCATCTGAGGGAAAAAGGACTGATTCTTTTTTTGAAAATGTGTTTTATGTCCATTACATCCCATCAGTTATCTCACCTAAATGTTTTTCTGTATTCCAATAGACAATCAAATAGGCATGAGCTAAAACTTAATATTTTTACTTTATAATTTATCAAATTAATATGATGAAGAAATGAACATCAAACCTCCACCTCTGTCTGATTCAGTGATTTGTTTGACAAATATATAAATATACACTTCCCTTTTTTTTTCCATAGAAATAGTTAAAACTGTCTAACTCACCGATATCTGGGCTGCAGTGGTGATGAGCAGTGAGCTGCTCTCAGGCGACTGTTATTCCCTGCTGCATCATCCTACTGATCAGCATCTCTCCCCTTTTTCTCCCTCCATTTACCATGGTCCACTCCCACGCTCCATCCCTTCACCATCTAGTTTAAATATTTGTGTCATTAGAAAACATAAAATATCCTGATCACCAGGTTATCTGTTTACCAAGCCAGTTTTCTTATTGATTTACACATTTATTAGCCTTTTATTAAAGCCAGATTGCCTCATTTACTCTTGTAGGCAGTTATATTTATAGCTTCTGTAGATGGTAACCTTTAGAGGTGATTAAACATGATTATTAACTTGATTTCTGTCCAGCTGATGTATTGATAGCGTCAAGAAGCTGCTGCAGTCATACATTGTTGTAAATCCGTCCCTTTAAGCATCTCAGGGCATAGAAACTCTCTGGAGATATGCGGAAGTGTTTTTATTTTTATTCTACTTTTATTGCCATTTTATCAGCAGCTTCAGTCAATATAAAACATTGTTTGACCATTTACTTAAAAAGACTTGGTAATACAGTTTTTTCATGAATGCAGATTTTTTGGGGGGGTTACAACAAAGATTTTTTTTGGAAAAGGAAAATATTTGCTGTTCAACTACATTATGGCAAAAAACGTTTTCCTAATCTACCTTAAATGTTTTAGGGATCATCAAACCAATTTAGTTTAAAGTAAAAATGTAAAATAAAAATTAAATCCTTGATTAGATTTAAAAAATATTTCAAAAGCAACACAAGCAGAAAATAGAATCATAGTTCTTGAGAAAATGCACAAACCCAAACCTGTTTGTTTGGTAAGTGGTATTTCTGCTGAGATCTTAAGCTATATTTATTTTTAAAGCATCAATAAATGAAACCAAAGGGCTGTGTGTGAAAACCTTCACCATTCACTAAGCAATGTGCAGCCACAAGGTTGATCTGCATCACATCCCTCACTTAGAGCGTTGTTTAGATGCATTTAGTACTTCCAATTCAAGCAAAGTCGTTTCATATCATTCTGAGCATTTATGATAATTATGGTTTACTGATAAATGTGTATTTCAGCTCAGATGGACATGCAATGCATCTGCTCTGTGCACACGGCAGCCTCCAGCCGCAGCCACTGACCTGAGCTAATATGACTGCATCACACCTGCCACCATAGCATTGTTGTGTTCTGTGGCTTTCAATAATGTCTTGTTGATGGGTCAACTTTAACCCTTCAGTCTTTGATGTTTCCGTTGATCGCAAGCTGAGATGGGTGGAATACCCCAAAATTGTACTCGAGTAAGAGTAGCACTACTTGCAGCACTACTTTAAGATTTTTTTACTCAAGTAAAAGTAAAAAGTAATCATCCAAGAAATTACTCAAGTAAAAGTTTTTTTTTTTTTTTTTACTATTCTGTTGAAAGGCTTCTTGAATACTGAGTAATAGTTGGATACCAACATCTGATTTATTGTTTAGAAATTATGCAGGCAGACAGACTTTATATGCATGAGCTGGTATTTTAAAGACTCATAAAGAACACATAAATGTCATGAATCTAAAAGAACAAATTTGTGCAAATAAAACTTACACTATACTTAGATAACTGATCCTTACAGTGAGAACTGTATATATTTTAGGACAGGGTAAAGAACTTTGTCTGTTAATATCTTCTGTTTTCTGTATACAGTGAATTTGGGCACCCCTATTAATCTTAATTATTTTTATTTCTAAATATTTGGGGGTTGAATTGAATTTTAGTATTGAATTGAGGTTTATTAGACTAACAGAAAATGTGCAATATGCATTAACACTAAATTTGGCAGGCAAAAATATGGGCACCTCAGCAAAATGAGACATTAATTTTTGGTAGATCCCCCTTTTGCAAAAACAACAGCCTCTAGTCTCTACCTGTAGCTTTTAATAAGTTCCTGGATCCTGGATGAAGCGATTTCTTACCATTCTTCTTTGCAAAACAATTCCAGTTCAGTTAAGTCTGATGGTCGCCGAGCATCAACAGCCTGCTACAAATCATCCCATAGATGTTCAATGATATTCAGGTCTGGGGATTGGGATGGCCATTCCAGAACATTGTAATTTTTCCTCTGAATGGATGCCTGAGTAGATTTGGAGCGGTGTTTTGGATCATTGTCTTGCTGAAATATCCATCCCCGGTGAAACTTCAGCTTCGTAACTGATTTTTGAACATTATTCTCACAAATCTGCTGATATTGAGTGGAATCCATTCGACCCTCAACTTTAACAAGATTCCAGGTGCAAGCATTGGCAACGCAGCCCCATAGCATGATGTAACCTTCACCAAATTTTACAGTGGGTAGCAAGTGTTTTTCTTAGAACGCTGTGTTGTTGTTTTTTGCCGCCATGCATAACTACTTTTTTTTATGACCAAACAACTCAATCTTTGTTTCATCAGTCCTCAGGACCTTATTCCAAAATGAAGCTGGCTTGTCCAAATGTGCTTTTGCATTCCTCAAGCGATTCTGTTTGGGGCGTGCTTGCAGAACAAGCTTATGTGGCATCACTCTCCCATACAGCTTCTCCTGGTGCAAAATGCGCTGAATTATTGAACGATGCACAGTGACAACATCTGCAGCACGATGATGCTGCAGGTCTTTGGAGGTGGTCTGTGGGTTGTCCTTGAATGTTCTCACCATTCTTCTTCTCTGCCTCTAGTAGCTACCGCTACACCTTATTTCAAGTAACCTATAGCGTCATCTTCCTGCCTATTTTTCTTGGCCTGTCACTTCTAGGCTTAACAAAATCTGTCCCTGTGGTCTTCTATTTCCTTACTATGTTCCTCACAGTGGAAACTGACAGTCTAAATCTCTGAGACAACTTTTTGTATCCTTCCCCTGAACGACTATGTTGAACAATCTTTGTTTTCAGATCATGTGAGAGTTGTTTTGTAGTGCCCATGATGAATCTTCAGAGGAGATTCAAACAGGAGAACAACTTGCAACAGGCCACCTTAAATACATTTTCTCATGATTGGATACACCTAGATATGAAGTTAAAATCTTTTCCAATTTTGTGTTTCAGTAAGTCATTGAAAAGTAGTTAAGGGTATTCAAATCAATAAAATGATTAGGTGCAAAACTTTACAGGTTTTGCACATGTCAAGTTTTGTTTTAATGCATATTGCACAGTTTCTGTTAGTCCATTATAATATTGTTATAATATCTGTTAGTCCATATAATATTGTTGTGTCAATAAGTTATTAGATACATTAAAGGGAAATAGCTGTTGCAAACACCCAAAATAAATAAAAAAATAATAAAGAATAATAATGGTGCCCAAACTTTTTCATATGACTGTATTTACCTGATTTTGGAATAGTTGAAATGACTTACAAAGGACAGAGTAGTCAGAGATTTCACTCAAGTAGAAGTAGCGATACTTTACAAGAATATTACTCAGTAAAAGTAAGAAGTAGGTCACAGTAAACCTACCGTACTAAAAGTACATTTTTACTCAAGTTACTCAATTAAATGTAACTAGTTAGTACCAACCTCTGACCGCGAGGCATCAAGAACAATTGTAGATCTGAAAGAAGCTAAACTTGTTAACATCTAATGGTTTCGATGTTGAGTAGTTTTGGGACTCCAGCAAACCAAAGTGAGAGCCATGACATTAAATGAAGGAAAGAAATACGGTTAACCTTACCATGAACAGAGGTGTTGAAAAAACTGCAATTCTTAGTTAAGTAAAAGTACAGATACTTGTGTAAAAATTGACTCTAGTAACGGTGTAAGTTCTGACTTAACTCCTTTACTCAAGCATAATAAAAAAGCCAATATTTGTTTCCTAAATGATAAAATTTATACATTCTTAAAAAGAAAAAAGAGTTTCTCTGTGCAGAAAATAGGTTATTTCCTCTTTTACTCACTCTTGGTCGGGAGACCATGAAAATATAAAAACCCATTTATCAATCAAACAGGAGAAATGCTGGTGAAGATTCCCAGTCATCCAGGTCATAGTCATTCCAAAAATGTTAAAAAAAAACAATTCGCTGTACTTTGTTTTCAAGTTTGAAGACATTTCGCTTCCCATCCAGGAAGCTTTTTCAAATCAAAATGTCTGAATTACCATTGAGTTTGAGGCTTTATAGAGTGGACCAAAAAAAAGCCTTGTTTTGGCTTAGAAAACATCCAAACTGAACCAGATGAACGGGTCTGCCCCTTAGGAATGGGCAGTCGTTTGGTTTCTTTGTTAGCCTGCAATACCCCATACCTGTCTATGTGTTTGAAAGGGGAGTCATTAGAGGGAATTGTTGGCCTTGCTGAACAGGCGAGGTGTTCTCTTCCCCTGTAAGGGGGTGGGGATGCGATAATAGCGGGGAGTAATCAACTCCATCGCTGCATTGTGGGCTTTTGAAAGCTGAAATAAGAGGGAGTGGACTCAGATTTCAAAGATCCTGGCTCCTCCAGGACCTTTGAAAACTTGCTAAAATGAATGGAATCATGAACTCTTTGCTTTAGAAAAAACCCTCTTGGACATATTCGTCAAACTCAATGCCTACAAGCCGAATCCAACCCACCACAGCAATTTATCAGGCCCCAACAGCTTAAAAAGGTGCATCATGTGGCATGCATGCTTTTAGAGGGTAAACAAACAGCTAAGGAAATGTAGGTAAAACAATATTACCAGAGGAGTTTGATATTTTGTTTTTATTTTTACAGCTGCGTCTGTCCTATTTTAAAGACATGATAATGCTGAAGTTGCCCAATATAAACATTAATTGGACACCCCTGCTTTAGGAGGTCGTCCAAACTGCTGTTCAGAATCTAAACTAAAGCTAATTTGATTATTACGACATCAAGTTTATCTGTCTGGATATCTGCAGCAAGGGAGATCATATGAATCCTGTTTTATTTTCTTTATCGTTTAGCTTCGGTTGTAGCTCCACTGTTCTCAACAAATATTTTTAATTAACTTAGAATCACAAGAAGCCAGAGAAGGCCTCACAGAACAGAAATATGAGGGAGGTTCAATAAGTAAGGCCCCTGATCTAATTCTAGTTGTTCGATTTAGCTGAAATGTTACATGTGCAATTATTTATATCTCTATAGAGTAAGTAGCAATTCACAGCTCTGAACTAATAGTGGTTTCTGATTAACAGGTGTTTGAACTGAGTCAAGCCTGAAACGGAGCTTGTTGAGTGACAAGCAATGATCCAGGTTTTTGTATTTGAAATGATGCACACTACAGGAAACTTTTCATGAAATGAAAGTAACTTATGGTGATGATGGCCTTAAAATGTCATATAGAAACCTGATCACTGCTCGGCTCAACGGGCTCCATTTCAGACTCAACTCAGTTTAAACACCTGTTAATCAGAAACCATGATAAGTTCAGAGCTGTAATTTACTATTTAATCTATAGAGAAATAAATAATTGCACATCCAAAGTTTCAGCTAGTTCAAACAAGAGGAAGATGGTCAGGGGCATTATTATTGAACACCTCTCATTTACACAGAGTGTATTTGGGAGATTCTTTAACACAATGCTAGAGGAGTAGTTATTTAATACATGACTTGGAAGTTTCTAAGCTACATTTCCAGAAAAAGAAAAGGGCTGTTCTATATACCGTAATATTAATATATACACACTATACATTAAATGTGATTAGTTATTTTTTCATGTCTAAATACACAGCAGACTCCTGGATGACTTGCAGAGACACAGACCTTTGTCCTCTCCCCTTCTGTATTTGTCATCTTTTATGTTTGTATAGTAAATATGAATAAATCATTTAGTAGTGGTGGCCACAGGGGTGGAGAATGAATGGCTAAAGGTAACCATGGCCACCCTGGACCCCCATCAGGGCTTCGCTCCTGCTTTCAGTTTAGATTGTTGTTTTGAAATTTCTTACTACATAGAAAAAATCGGCCTGATCGAGGGTTAGTCCTCTGATTTTTACACAAAATACTTTGCTGGTCCTTGTCTTTATTTAGAGGCACAGATTTTTCTGTTCTTTCAGGCTTCTGACTTAAAACTGGAGCCTTTCAGCACGTGGCACCAAGATTGCAAGAACCAGCCTAGCTCTACAGCTACAATACGTTGCTGAAGCTTTCTAAAGCCAGTTTAGGGCTGTTGGCAAAGATGCCCCCAGCAGTACCTCACTAACCCACTAGGGGGTTAAAAGCCCATTTTAAAGAAGTCATTTACATTGTCCTTCTTTTAACAGGGTAGGATTTGAACCCAGAACCTTCTTGGATCTAACAGCTAGCAAGTCCACCTCTGAAATCTCAAAAAAACAAAAACATTTATATTGAATGTTTTGGGCTGTTTTAGTCAAAGTCTAGACCCAGATCTGATCCAGAAGCTTTAATAAAAGCCTAATCAGTACTTTCATAATCAGAAACCCTACCGAATTTAAGCAGGCATAGAAAGAGTGTCCATCTTTCTTTGACACAAAAGTCTTCTTTGGTAGTTTAAACAAACAGTTATTAGTTTTAAGAGTTCATTACTCTGAACATTTTTTATTCGTCAGTCTTTTTTTTACTAAATATCTTCTCACAGCAATGAATTTTATCTGTTTTCTGCCTACCCATTAATTCGTGCTGAATACATGTGGCAAAGCTATAGCCCTCCCTGCTGTTATTTGCTTAAGTTTTCTGCTGAAGAAGCATCTTTTTGCTCGCATGTTTTGGTTTCTCCATCCCTGGAGTGAGTCTGTTCTTGTCGGGACAGAGCCTAAGGCAACAACGTTGAACAAAAATGCTGTAATGCTCAGTCTTGTCATGCATAGCTTTTATGAGGAGGAGCACATATTTCACAAGCTTCCACAGTGTTCTGTTTGCAAAGAGCTATGGATACACACTCAGGCTACAGCTTAATGGGTTAAATTTGACTCTCAAATCAAGAACATTTTCATGCAACGTTTGTTGAATTTGGTTTCCGTGTATGCCTTAGCTGTTTAGTAAATGCAATAATAGGGATAGGGGTTTATTACATTCTGAGAGAAGAATAGACCTTTTAAATGTTTGCCACATTTAAACCTTTTTCATATTTTCTCCCTCTTTTCATTGCCTCAATGTTTCCACACACCATTTCCTTTTTAAAGCCCAGATTTGAATGAAACACTACCTTAAATTCATCGTAAGGTTTTTCTGATCAGAATTTTAACACTGGAGTGAGAAGGGGTTTGTAAATGTGCTGAATTGTGAGTTGAAAATATCTCTTTGAACCCTGAGTAGTTGATTTAAGTTCTTATCAACTGTTCGATATCTGCCTGTAAAAAGAAGGTTGATTAAAACTCAGACCTTTTTAAAAAAAGAAAATACTTTTATTTTCTCAGCTTGTAAGTGAAAGGTATTCAAAAAAATGCTAGGTTTTAAAGTGCACATTGGACTTAATGTGACTAAATATGACACACAACAACAAACGGCAGAATACAGCACCCTTAAAAGAGCAATAATACTGGTTCAGCTCTAATAAATAAGATCACAGAAGCAATATCCTCAATAATTGTTAGTTAAACTGGAGCTTATGGGTTCGTTTCCCAATCCAAGCTTGGATAAGGTGTGACATAGATACACACAGTTGCAACACACCTTTCTGTTTTTATAGCTCCCATTGGGATTTAAGTCCAAAGTCTGTTTTGTCCTGATGAAGGGAATGTTTCTGTTTGGATTTCTGTTTGCTTCACTTCAAGTCTCAGGAAAATATGTTATGTTGTGTTGCTACCAACAACAGTAGCGCTGTTGTCACACGGTGGACTCATTGTGTTTTGATCCGGGTCTGATGCTGCTCAGGGTGAGGCTCTTGGTTTGTAGACTGGGACTGCTCTGTGAGCTGTCTGTGTACAGTTTGTCAAACAGTCTGGTCCCGTTGTACCAAGCTGTCGACTTCCGTCTGATGGAGCTTTGAATTGTCTCCGAGGTGAAGTAGTAAACGACCGGATCAAAGCAGCAGTTGGTCACTGCCATACAGAGAGCTATGGGGTAGATGGTTCTCACCACCCGCTCTGCTGAGCACCCTGCGATGACCTTTGTGCGCACCAGGGTGTAAAAGATGAGATTAACGTTGTAGGGGATGAAGCAAAGGCAGAAGATAAGCAGATGAACAATGATCATCCTCAGGACCTTCTGCTTGTTGAGGCTCCCCCCTCGGCTGATGGTTGCAGGGTTCCTCAATGTCCTTAACACCATCATTGAGCAGAACACGTTGATCATCAGTGGAAGTATGAAGCCCACAGTCTCGATAAAAATCACCACCATCGACAGCTCGTTCTTCCACTGCTTTTTGGAGTAATTCTCGAAGCAGTAGGAAACGTTGGTCTCGTTCGGCGAGCTGGTGTCCAGAAGGAACCCCGTAGGTATGCTGCCAGAGAGAACCATTACCCACACCCCAAGGCAGGCCAGTTTGGCCGTCTTTTTTGTGCGTATTCCCTGCGAGCGGAATGGGTGAACGATGGCCAAGAAGCGATCCATGCTGATGCAGGTGAGGAAGAGGATGCTCCCGTACATGTTGGTGTAGAACAGCGCCACAGAGATCTTACAGAGGACGCTGCCAAAAATCCACTCTCTCTTGATGAAGTAGGCAATCCGAAAAGGCAGGCTTAGGACGAAGAGGCTGTCAGAGACAACCAGATTCATCATGTATGTGGTGGTCTCATTCCGGATCTTCAGTGTACACATGAAGATGTATACCGCTATTGCATTAAATATAAGCCCCAATACAAACACCAGGCTGAAGACCGTGCTGTACATGGGGTACTTAAACTCATCATTGTCACAGCTGTTATTCATCTTTAGAGGCTTTTAGGAAGTTAACAATGTTCAAAAATAGTCCTCAACTTTTCCTGTAAGTCAAAAGTTAAAGCCTCCACACCCAGACGCTTTGCAGATTACCTCTCTTGTCTTCCAAAGTCTTTTATTTCTCCCCTTTGTGAAATCTTTCCATTGTTCAGTTCTTTGAAAGTAAAAGAAAGCGTCCTCTCAGTGGAAATGTTTAATCCTGCAGGAAACCCAGTCATGTGTTGCTCCTCAGCTCTACAAACGGTTGAGTGGCTCTTCCCCTTTCGTGTTCTTCTGTCTGTTCTTGCAGTTGTCTTGAGGGCACATGGTGGTTGTTTTACCAACTCCTGGTTTACTGTAAATCAGACAAACCCCAAAGCTGTCTGCTCATATGAAAGTCATACAAGGAACTGGTTGGACGGTTAAAAGGCAAGGCGGGGCCTTCACCTGGAGCCAAAGTCCTCCCTCTTTGTTTTGCAGTGTGAACATTATATTTAAAAAAAAGCACTGACTCATTTGGAAGCCTACTTTCTGCACAATTAGCCATGTCTGTATATTCACAGAGATAAGAGTTTTTATCAGATATGTGACACACCTTGCTGATTTCAACCAAGGAAGCTTACAAATACATGGATAAGCTGTCTGAAGAACCTGATTAAAAAAGTCACTGTACTGGTATCTGTGCGTCATCCAGTACGGTGGAAGCTGTCAAACAGTGTGTGCTTTTGAAATTTCAGTGGCGTCAGCATGCATTTATGGCGTGTCTGTGCCTGCAGTAGATTTTTTTTTTTCAACCACTTGCTAAATCTAGACATCCTCCGAACGTGTGTGGTTGGGTGGGGGTGGGGGGTGTTAGCTTGACTCGCATGCTAATCTTGACATCACTGATTAAAAAAATCGTGTAGTCTTGATAAAATGAGCTACAGCTGAGGTTTGGCAGTTAGACTTGTATTTGCCATTGGTGACACATACAATAAGGAGTGTCTTCTGTCAACATCATGGAAAAATGGGTGTTATCTGATCACATAGCCCTCATCAGGGTTGTTATGGGGGGGAATTTCTTAAAAGGGAAACATGTTTTGTGAAAATCAGTAATAAATAATTTCCTATGACTATGATAGATGTTGATCACAGCAGCATGAATTTAAAATCTTAGGTGCTAGGGGTACATCTTTCTCAGTAACTATGGTAATAAAGAAAATCTTTAAAGTACCAGAGTTTATTAACTAAATGTGGAATCTTTTTTTTTTTTTTTTACATATATTGGTCAGCACTCAGAAACGCATCATGTAAAGAAACATCATGATGTTTTATATTGATTTTGATTACATCTCTTTTTATTTTGAAACTATTAAACTAAGGCTCTAGGTTTGATATTAGGTATTGATATTAGGGGTGAAACATTAACCGGATTAATACGGATTAGTGAAATAATCATCAACTATTTTAGTAATCATTTAATCATTAACTGGACTGTAGAGTAGGGTTGCAACTTACATTTTTTTTTCAAACCGATTGATCTGTCAGTTATTTTTTCCATTAATCGATTAATAATCAGATGGCCAAAGATTCTTTAAAAAAAGACTTTTTACTAAATTAAATCAGATGAAACTAAAACTTTTCCACTTAAGTAGTTCTGGATAGAGCAGATGGATAGAAGAAAAAGTTCTTTTTAATCTTAAATGCAGAATGTTATTATACTGCACTAAGTGGGTGACTCTGTCAGCTCAAAGCAGTTTAAGTTTTACAGTCTCTATACTCCAGTTAACAATTGATCCATTACTAAATTAGTTGATGATTATTTAAATAATCAATTGCAATTAATCTGATTGATTGTTTCAGTCCTGTTATAGAGACTCTAAAACATGCCTTTAGCTGAGAAAGTGACCCACTTAGAGTAGTAATTATACTATAATTGTAAAAAAAAAAAATACATCTAAATATATATTTTTTTGGGGATAAAAAGGTTTTCATCTGTCAGTATGCTCTATCACTCAACGAGTGGAAAAGTTTCAGTTTCACCTGGTTTAATTCTGTTAATTATCATTATAGGATATATGATGTCTGAATATTATTCAAATAAATACCCTAATTTTCGGACTATAAGCTGCGACTTTTTCCCCATTTTTCGACCTCGAGGCTTATATAACAATGCGGCTTATCTATGGTCTTTTGCAGCTAACAGCCACTAGGGTAATACCTAAATCTATAGATTTTACCATCCACCATGTTGACGTCACATTTGCTTCAACACACAAGTAGCCACGCTGGGGATTATGGACGTCCTCCGGAAGCAGACTCCGAGGAAGACGGACATTGCGAGCGCAAGACAGTTTGTGTGACACCCTCATTATGGAAAACAAACGTTGAAATGCATATGATGCAGCTTTTAAGTTAAAGGCAGTCAATTTGGAAATAGAACCGCTGCACGTAACCTTGGAATCAACGAGTCAATGGTGAGACGTTGGAGACGCCAGCAGGAAGAATTGTCTCAATTCAATTATGTTGAAATTTTAAAATATAGGAGCTTTGCCAAAAAGTTGCCTCTTTCCCGACAATCCTCTCGGTGCACGAACCATATGGTAATTAAACATAAATAAACTGCAGCTTATAGTCCGGTGCGGCTTGTATATATACAAATCATGCAATTTAGTTTCTGCGGCTTATATTCAGGTACGGCTTATAGTCTGAAAATTACGGTAATAAACAGATTAATAGATTAGCTAAATTTTATTTATATATATATATATATATATATATATATATATATATATCCATACCTGCCATGAACTGGGAATTGTGAAGCAGCCCTAATGTTTCTGTTCTTAGTGAATATGTTTCTCTATTCCTTTGAACTTGAACTCCGACCAAGATGAAAGCAGCTGAACCTTTAAATCATGGGTACACTGTTGTTTTGTCACGGAAAATGTGAGCCTTTTTTCACTAAAAACCACAGTTGCATCTGCATCATGGTGGGGAGGTTGTTATGCCATGTACTTTCCACATTCCACATTTATTAGCAATGACTAACTTCAACAGCTTCTTTGATAAATAGCAGCCCAGAATAATACCCAAGGTGTTTTTGATAACACGCTTTAGATCATTTAAGGTTTTACTTCTTGGACGATAGTTATTTTGTACAAGCATGAACCAAAAGTTTCCTCATGGCACGATTTCCTTGCAACTAAGATTTATAGTTCGACATCATAAAATACAGACAGCAGTAATGCCGAGTATGTTGATAACATGTCACATTCAAATAAAAATCTTTAGAGCCATGTAATGTTCACTTTCCTCTTTGAAAGCACTGGTGTAAGTTTTATTTATTTATTTGATGCAAGGTTGTTTGACAGACATTGTGCTGTTGCTTGTCTTTGCAGGGCTCACCTCTATATGAGCTGCTGAAGCAGGAGCATGCGAGCTCAGCAGGGGAGCCAGTTGAGACCACAGCAAGCCTGAACCAGCCGCTGCAGCACAACCACACGGCCGCTGACCTGTAAGTTATCGATCAAACAAACTGGTGCTCAGATACAGTTAGACCGAAATCAGATCTTAGTCTGCCAAACATTCAGTGCATCATCATGTATCTCTTCTTAGCTTGTTTTCTGGTAAGAGGGAAGTTTTCTACCCTTTGTCAGTAATTTGACTGATTCATCCTTCCGCTCCCTGTGTTGTGATTTCCAGATACCTCTCCCCAACACGCCCAGGCTTGCGGGTTTTGCCCCCTGAATCCCCGGCCACACCCCCTCAGCAGCCCGCTGCCTCTCAGTCCGCCCCCCAGGCTCCCTGCCAAGCTCCAAGGCAGCCGAAGTCCAACTCGCTCAGTCTTTTCTACAAAAAATGTAAGATGTATACTGTGGTGCTTCTCTACTGTCCTTCCTTAGAAAGTTTTTACATATCACAGATATGAGTGAAGGATCTGTTCCCTCTAAAATAAAAGGTGTTAAAATATTAAATAAATATGTGTATATAAACTTAAATGCAATTTTCATTTTTTAAACACTCCTAAAAGTGTGGTATCCAAATATAACCAGCTTACCCCAGTCAGTACTTTGTAGAACCTCCTGATATTGCTGCTCATTGATGATATGTCTGTCCAAACTACTGCTACGTTCACGCAGCGAAAAAGCTTTTGCTGCTTCTTTTCTGATGCTTGTCCACATTGTCAGATGTCCAGTAAAGTGTGTCCAGATGCGTCTGATGTTTCTGCTGCTCCTGTGTTCAATGGCAGAGAGCAGCTTTGCGATATTTGCTGTGATCAGTGGGTAAAAAGTAGTTTTAATATATTTTAAGTGAGAAAGTCCACCTGAAAACATCCTCTGTGCAGTCAGTTGATCCAGATTACCATCCAGAATATTATGCCTCTGTCTGAGCCGCTCAGACCTCCACATACCAGCGGTGCGCTGTCACTGGGAATCCCCAGCAGCAGCTGCCTCAGGCCCGGTCGCCTCTTGTGGGGTTTCCCCTACTGTTTGTGGCGGCTGGAAGTAGATGTTAGGGTTTTTCAGGTAAGTCTGACAGGTTTCCAAATTTTAAGTTTTTTTTAGGCATTAATAAAGTAATTAAGTTAGTAAAGGGAAGTGATTATAGTGCTCTGCATCAGCAGTGCTGTGTCTGTCTCCCTGCCAGCACCCAGATCATCTTCTCCGATTGGTTGATGTGATGCGTCTAGCAGCAAAAATGTAATTTGCTCATAAGGCGCTGCTGTGATGCATCAAGGTGTGTCGCTCCTGCTTCTCTAGACGTGCTGCAGGACCATTTGTTTCGCCTTGATGCGCGTCTACCATAGACTTTGCACGTAAAGCGACCACTTCTGCTGCCCAAAGCACGTTAGGTCTGAACTTAGCGCAAGATAAAATTACAAACGGACAAACTGAAATTTTTTATCAATCTTCTGGCTAAATAGCTCCACCTCAGTCAAACTGAATGAAAAGAAACAGTGGGGTCATTTTTCAGTTCTTTCCTAAGAGTTACTGATATTGATATTCTAGCTGTGATTCTCTTTCCTGTTGGGCCATTTTTGTGCAGTGCAATGATGACTGCACGTGTTTCTTTAGAGATAACAATGGTTGACAGATGAGAAACAATGATGCCAAGCACCAGCCTCTTTTTGAAGTGTCCAGTGATGTCATTCTTACTTAATCATGACAGATTGATCTCCAGCCCTGTCCTCATCACCACCCACACCTGTGTTAATGGAGCAATCACTGAAACCATGTTAGCTGGTCCTTTTAAGGCAGGGCTGCAATGATGTTGAAATGTGTTTTAGGGCATAAAGTTGATTTTCTAGGCAAATATTGACTTTGCAATTAATTGCTGTTATGCTGATCACTCTTTATAACATTCCATTCTGGAGTATATGCAAATTGCCGTTATAAAAACTGAAGCAGTAGACTTTGTAATTATTAACATTTGAATCATTCTCAAAACTTTTGGCCATGACTGTACTTTTAGAAACTCTAGTAAACCTGCAGATTGAGAGTGAAGCTCTGTTAGGAACATAAGGAACAATCAGATCTCTGATATAAGATCCATCTTATATCCATCTTATATATATATAATATATTATATATATTAGCTTGGCCATTTAAGGCTTTTTATGTGAGAAGGAGGATTTTAAATTCTTATTACTCACACCTAATCAAAAGAGAGTAAGTTTGCCATTTCTCAAATTTTGATGATGTCACGAGAAACAGTCGCTCCAATTCGGCTTTTCTACTTTTTGGACATTGTCTTTAACCCCTCTTATTAGACGCTCCTGTCGGCATGTTAATGTCCGTGGATGGCCTGAAAGCCTCTGTGAGATGGCTGCATTTTCATTGGATCATTTCACCCCAGTATTCTGACCAATATGTAAAGCTTTGTAGTAGCCCTCCACCTTGTAGATTAATTCATCCATCAATTTTCTCCCGCTTAGTCCTTGTCAGGGTCGTGGTGGGGCCTGTTTCTTTCTCCAGTAGTCTATGGCGAGAGGCGGGGTCCACCCTGGACAGGTCATCAGGATGTCGCAGGGAAACACAGAAACATACAACCATGTATACTCACACTTATGGACAGTTTAGAGAAGCCGATTAACCTAACAGTCATGTTTTTGGACTGTGGGAGGAAGGCGGAGTACCCGGAGAGAACCCATGCATGCTCAGGGAGAACATGCAAATTCCATGCAGAAAGACCCCGGGCCGGGAATTGAACCCAGAACCTTCTTGATGCAAGGCATCAGTGCTACCCACTGCATCACTGTGCAGCCCTAGTTGATTTCCTATCTAGGATTTTTTGACAATTGCTGTTTACTTGGTGTTATTGCTGAGAACTTTGTTTTAGGGCTGAATCAATTAATCAGATTTACTTGTGTTTAATCCATTACTGAATCACTTGTGAATTAATGTAGTTATCGATTAATTGTTAACTGGAGCAGAGACTCTAAAACATGCCTCTAGTGACCCTCTTAAAGCAGCAATTAAATCAAAATTATAAAAATATATAAACAAATTTACATTTAAGATAAAAACTAAATAATCTTTTTTGTCAATGCTCTCTGTCCAGAACTCCTCAAGAGGAAACGTTTCAGTCTCACCTGGTTTGATTTTGTAAAAAGTCTTCTTTAAGGAACCTTTGGCTATCCGATTAGTAAACCATTAATTGAAAAAAATAATCATCAGATTAATCGATTTGCAAAATAACCGTTAGTTGGAGCCCTCATTTGTTTATGCATACAGAGTGAAGGAATTATGTTTATTTTCCAATTTTTTTTTATTTTTCATAGTTGTTTTTTTTTGTATTACTACTGTTATTACCAGTTAAAATTTATTTCTTTTTCTTAATTGATTGTTCTAAATGTATTTAATGGGAAACTTAAGTTTTGGCTGCAGTTTACAATTTATTGGTATAATTCATATTTGATTCATGTCATTAATAAATTAATACTTATTTTATGGTACATTAATTATAAATGGTAAACATCACAATGATTGTAAAAACCATCTTGCCACCCCCACTTTGGTTCCAGTTAAATTACACTCACCTGTGGTTCTCATATCAAAAAAAAATGTTTCCTCTTAAGGTTGAGGTGCAGCCCTTTCAGCAACATAGAGTTGAAATAATTTATTTTAGAAATTACTTTTTTGTGTTTGCAAATAAACAGAGATTGTTTCCAGTTGATGGTGTACGTCTGTGGGAATATTTTGTAGTAAAGTAACTGGTAGAAAATGTCGATTCTGAAAAACTAAATATTTTCAGAGAAACCTGATGATTGTATTCAGTAAGGCTGAGCTTCATGTGAAAAGTTCAAACCAGAGGAATGTTTATGATAAACTCTGTACCTGTTACGTTTATCTTGTAGTGTACCGCCTGGCCTATACAAGGCTAAAGACACTCTGCTCCTCTCTGCTGTCCTCTCACCCTGAGCTGGAGCCTATAATATGGACCCTATTCCAGTACACGTTACAGAACGAGTATGAGCTGATGAGAGACCGCCACCTGGACCAGGTAGTCAGGCATTGAAGAGTTACCATTATTCATTTCCCTCTCATAACCCCGTTGTACGGATTTAACGTTTTCTCCTTCTGTGTTTGTTTCTGACTTTGTTAGCTGATGATGTCAGCCATGTATGCCATATGCAAAGTGAAGGGTGTCGATCTGCGCTTCAAGTCCATTGTCTCAGCTTACAAGAACATGCCCAACACCAACCAGGAGGTGAAGCATCGCTCATGGAAAATGGTTTCATTTCAAAAGTTCAGCACTTTCAATCCCATGCTGTTTCTCTCAATCCTGCAGACCTTTAAGAACGTGCTGATTACTGAAGGCCACTACGACTCCATCATTGTCTTCTACAACCAAGTGTTCATGCAGAAGTTGAAAACAAATATCCTGCAACATGCGTCAACCAGGGTGAAACATCTTAAGTCCCAATTACAATGAAATTTTGGAAATTTTTCTGTAAACTCTGAGCTCATCAGATGTCCTTCTGCTGTTCTAGCCGCCTCCTATCTCTCCCATCCCTCAAATACCCTGCAGCCCTTACAAGATCCCCAGCTCTCCTCTGCGTGTGCCTGGGAGCAACAACATCTACATCTCCCCTTTAAAAAGCCGCCACATGTCGCCGATCCCTATGACCCCTCGCTCTAGGTCAGCCATGCCTCCGCTTCTGATGATTTTAAATAAAACAATGAGTACATTCACCCGTTTTGTTTCTTTATAAAATCAAATACATTTCTTTATTCTGGCTTTACAGAATGCTGGTGTCCATCGGGGAATCATTCGGGGTAAGTAGCAGTTTTCATCTCCACATTAGTTTGACAGTATTGTATGAAATTAATTTTGTTCCAATATCATTACAAGCAAAGAACGCTGTTTATAAATAGTTAATCCTTAATAATTATGAAATTCATAATTTAAACTTGGAACAAAAATGTTAATCAAAACAAGATTTTTATTTCCTTTTTTGCATTTTATACTACTACTATTATATTACTACTACTACTACTTTAAGATGTATGAGATAAACAAGCACAGTGAAGGGAAATAGAATAATGAATAATGACCGAATGAAAGACTTAAACATGCAAAGTATTTATTTAAACATTATTAAGGCGTTTTTTAAAGTACCGTATGTTACATTTCTAAAAGACTATCTTAAATTTGAATCAAATCTGTTTATTTTTAAAGCTTCTATAAACAATAAGTGTCATTTTAAGGCATTTTTAAAGTAAGTCATTTACATACAGTACGTCCCGTTTGGATTCTAGTTATGGAAAGAGTATTAAAGTTCAGTTAACTACATCAGAAGGACACGGACCCTTAAAAAGTCTTAAAAGACATTTATTTTCTTAAATATAAAATTAAGGCCTTAATTGGTATTAAGATGTCTTAAATCAGTCTTTCATAGGTCTTAAAAACAATACCACATCATAAATGTGCGGGGCGTGGCGGCCTAGTGATTAGGGCATAGAGCTTGGAATCCTGAGGTTGTGAGTTTGAAACTCACTCCCACAGACTGCACTGAGGGAAGACCGTGAACCTGCTCCCCGGGCGCAGCACAGTGGCAGCCCTCTGCTCCCCAAAGCAATGCAGAGAGTGTAATTTCATTGCGCTGTACTTGTAACAGTGTAATGACAATAAAACGCTGGGAAAAAAGAAAAATAGGATTTTATTTTTTTTATCCATATCAAACATTAAAATAAGGTAGAATAATGTTTTTACATTAAAACGATTCTGTGATGCGCCACTATCTTTCTATCTGGACAATGTGGGGAAGTGTAAATTCAATGAAAATTGTCTAGTTTTCTGCATGGCTAAAACCAGAACCAGGAAATGTAGATGAGGCACGAAGTCACTCAAGCTTGGCGCAATGGGAATCAAGGCAGTGGACTCACACATGCGAAGCGTGAAAACCAAGTTATGGAGAAGCAGCAATTCTCCGTCCTGTTCCTCCACAGCGTCTCCCACATCAACAAACCAGTAGCACCAAACCTCCGGATAGTGTTTGGCAGTTCGCCTACAATGAAAGCAGAGCTATTATGGACTTTGAGTAGGGATCAAAAATAAAGTTTGTGAATTCAGTTCAGTTCTTGTCAAAAATAGATCTGTGCGCAGAGGTGACGCAGTGGTTACCACACACGACCCATAAACAAAGGCCTTAGTCCTCAACGTGGCCGACCCAGGTTTGAGTCAGGCCTGTGGTCCATTGCCGCATGTCTCTCCCCCGCTCTCATCCCCCCTTTCCTGTCAGCCTACTGTCCAAAAAAACGAGCCACTAGTGCCGTAAATGCTAAAAATATATATGTATATAGATCTGTTATTTATGTGATTTTAGCTTTCTTCCTCCATGGAAAGTTTTTCAACTTTTTAAACATTTCTACTGGGCCAGAAATTAATGGTTAATGTTAAAATGATAACAGGGTTTATACAAGAATGAGTAACTCTAATTTAATGCTTTTTAATGCTCTTAGAAATCAATTGAATGCCATCAACAAGTACCCATGTATATACACGGCTAAATCCTTCGTCCTGTTTACCATCGACAGGCTGTCCTGAATTCTTTGTTTTCCAGCCACTTTTTTTGAAATTAGCATTTTCCCATTCTCTAGCTTTTTCTCCTCATCAAGCTTTTTGTCCGGACATAAAGTTTTACAATCAACCGAAAGCAGTTCTGCGCAAATATATCGCAATATATATAATATATCTGACAAAAATGTTTTTTTAATGACCCGCGGAAACCCTGAATAATTTGGGTAAATTTATCGCTACTCAGTTTCTTTCATTTATTATGAAGTTGGTCTTAACTTTTTATTTCTAGTGGCATTAAAAAGTCTTAGGAAGTCTGGAATTTAACTTGCCTTATGCTGTAGGAACCCTACACTGGGGGACTCTGCCTGTTGGTGAGGTGTCTGTCGCTCTGATGGCCGTCCCTCCCTTCTGACCTCTAGAGGACACATCAGTTGAGTTTCCTGCTCTCATGTAGTCCTTTTCCTCACCTGCAGGTGTCGAATCGCTTCCAGAAGATCAACCAGATGGTAAACAGCAGCGAGCGCTCCAACAAGAGAAATATGGGTCCGGGAGCCACTCTGAAGCCTCTGAAGAAGCTGCGGTTCGACGTGGACTGGCAGGACGAAGCCGACAGCAGGTTGGTCAAACACCTTCAGCTGTCAGCCAAACACTCTCTCCCATGTTTTAAAAACGAACAAACTAGTCAGTCTATGAGGTTGAATAGTTTTTTTTCCGGAGCACGAAAGACAAACCATCGCTGCAGCTCATCATTGTATTTCAATCGAGCTTCTCTGTTTCCATGCAGCAAACCTGGAGGAGATTCCACCCTGATACAGAAACTAACGGAGATGAGTGAGTGAAAATTCCCAACAGTTTCCAGTTCTGCTTTTCACCTTTAAAGCCTTTTAATTGCCACCGCAGTCCTTTGCTCTGTTTGGTGTTTGTTTACAAAGTGTGATCTTGTTTCCCCAGGCTCCACATGGAGTCGCATGAACGAGCAGAAGAAGGAGGACCCCGAAACGAGGGACGAGTCACAATAGAGACATCCAGGCTGACCTGCATTATTGTCTCATGGCAAACACTACTGTTGGTTCACACAGAAAGTGGAAGACGCAAAGTTTCTCTGTATATTCAATGACGTCTTTTAGTTATTTAAATTGCTCCATAACCTGAAGATACAAGAGAGCTTCTTCACTTTTTGTGTTTTTACTAAATGATTTTTATTGGTTGGACTTTTAAGAGTTCAAAGAACATTTATTTGGTTTTTAGGAGTTTTATTGGTTGTTTTTCATTAAGGAGGTTAATGTGTCCCCCTCTTGGAAAAGATCGATCATGATGCAACATTTCTAGTGTTAAACAATGTTTATTTTTCACAGTTATTAAGACCTCCAGGCAACTTCTGCATCAGGATCATTTTTAGATCAAAACAATTGAGATCAGTTTAACCTGAAAGTCTCTTAAAATACAGTTTAGTTTTTTTTTTTTTTTTTTTAAAGGAGATCTGGAGTCAACAAGTCATCTCTATCATGTATTTGTTCTGCCCAGGTACTGAAGCAGGTGGGTCCAATCTGCACAGATTAAACCAGACAAAGGACACATGAAATCTTTTTATGTTGTGTAAAATTTTTATGCTTTTCTTTTTGTTGTTGGAAGAAAAGATGTGCCTCGTATGCAAACATCTCCAAATGGGTTTAAGTTAAAGTATTTCTCAAATTTCTCTTTTTTTTTGTCTTACACTTGTAATTGATTTTAACCTTAAAAGTAGCAAAGGATCCTGAGGAAGGAGGAAAAGCATTATTGATCATGTTTAGAGAGCTTAGAGTAAAGGTTAAATGTACGTTATGTAAAGTTAAATGTGTTTATAGTTTTATCTATTTAGCAGGTTCCATATTGATTTTGAAAAGGAGAAAACTATCAAGTTTTGAGTGCATCTGTTTTTCATTTGTTAAACAGTTTTTTTTTTATGTTTTCCTGTTAAACTGATTATTGGGGGAAAAAAGGATTTCAGCTGATTTGATTTGACTCCATGTTTGTATTTTTCTTGAATACACACTTTTTCAAACTTTTAAAGGCTTTTCGTATTCATTGGATAATGTTCTTTATTTGAAAATGTTCTTTATTTTATGTCTTTTTTATAATAGTTTTTTTCTTGAAGAACCAGAGCATGCACCTTGACCCAGATCCTTGTTGTTGTTGTTTTTTTTGAATGATTAAATAAAAATTTGTTTTTGCTATCAGGACGGTTGAAAAACCTTCTTGAAACATCAGGACACACTGTTGACCTTGTTAGAATATCAGTTTAAAATAATTATGTTATGAACATTTTAGAACATTTCCTCTTTTTGTTTAACTCTGTAACTTATTTCCGTTTTAAATATCAAACAATCAGAGGCTCATTGCGTAGTGGCAGCCTCCTACGCTGAGCTGATAAAGACATTTGCATATGGCAGCAGTCCATCAGGCTTCCTCTTTAGATAAGGCTTTAGTGCGTTTAGTTGATCAGTAGTGAAAAGATGGAAGGAAATCTGAGTTATGCAACAAGTAAACTGCAAACTTTGTTTTTGGGACTTTAGTGTGATAGATGCAGATTAGTCAAACTTTTATCCAATATGGAAATATATTTAAAATAATGTTTATTTTATTTCAAACTTCATCCCATACTGCATTGAATTTATACACATTCTTATCTACTGTGTCGGCCTCTGTTAACTGTCTTTTAGTTATAAGATTGATTTATATACTATTGGTTCAGGTGAAATATTATGAAATACAATACAAAGAGTTAATTTATAGTTATAAATATATTTTGATTTTTTTAAAGTAATTTTCTGTATTGCCGATGTTGGTTCATCTCTCCTATGACTGGATCAAAGCATTACTGAATGTGCAAATCAGGTGATGATGTCATCTAATGACTATTAGGACAGCCAACAGCGACTTTTCTTCCTGCAGAGTTGCCAACAGTGGCTGCAGTTATTGGTCATACTTTTGGAAAGGCAGAAGAATGATATTCCAAACTTTCATTTACAGCTGCTTCAGTGATTTATTTATCTTTTTTTTTAGCTTAACTTCGAGCAGAACAGCAATCCCTCAGCGTAAAGCTGTGACCTCTGAAGATCGTGTTTACAACCTTTTATCTTTTTTTAGCCGCATGCAGCATTTTGCATGCTATTCACAAAGTTCAGTTTTGCTCTCACCTGACCATAGCAGCCTCCCCAACATGTTTGCTGTGCCCCCCTTCCCCAAAATTTTGACATCAGATTAATTCCTGTGATATCGTCCTGTATTAAATTCTCTAAATAATTTAGCAGGGCAGGATATTACAATATTGGCTCCTTCTGTTGTGTACAGAGGACTAAGAGAGTCACTCAAAAAGAAAAACAACCATTTCAAAATAAACTTTTTCCTTATTCTGTTTCTAAATTGGGATTTAAAAACCACTAATCTTAAACCATTAATCTGATTAATGGTCAATTATTTTTCATTTTGTATTTTTCAATTGTCTTCTTTTCCCCTCTTCATTCATTAATTGCTCGCTGTGAATTCTCTTGATAGTTTTCCTTTCTCATTAAGCTTTTGTGACCCTTGTTAATAAGCTGTTAACAAACTGTTAATAAGCAGTTAATGAAATGTTTAGAAAGGGAAGCTAAAGCTGTTAACAGGCTGAAACTGAGCCGTAAACAGATGGGAATCAAACTGGTGCTAAACCATTAAGCGGAGCTGCTAATCTGCTGTAACCAACCTGTTAATAAGCTGTTGTCGGGTAACTTAAACACTAATTACAATTTCAAAGTGCAAGGAGAAAAAAATATAATAGAAATGGAAAAATGAATTAACTTTTTAAATGTGTGATGTGGAAATGTCAATAGATTTATAAATTGTGGTTTTTAAAAATCTGTTTAAAAATATGATTTAAAAATGGATAGTCAAATTACAGAATTTAATACTTGATTTTCAAATTTGAAGACTAATTCCATGATTTAAACGTTTGATTTGAGATAGTTGTTTTTTTCTATGATTTTCCTGATCCTCTATAATTTTATGCCAATTCAGCACCTTTGATAAAGAGTCTTAGGTTTGAATCCTGATGGTGTCAGGAATTCTGCCAAAAGGACTCACTATTATAATCAGTACTAAAACAATTAGTCGATCCCTTATTATTGGACTAATTTGATAATGAAATATTCGTTAATTTGAGTGTACAGACTCTAAAATATTTATGGAGAGAACAACCCACTTAGAGATGTATGTTAGCCATAACTCTACTAAAACATGTTTATATTTTGCATTTCAAATGAAAAAAACCTTCTGGGTTTGTCAATTTTTGCAATCTAGAACTCCTCAGGCCAAAAAGTTTTCCTGGTTTAAATTAAGAAGTAATCTCCTTTCAAGGAATTTTTACTATTCAATTAAATATAAATGGGATGGAAAAATTAGGCAACCAATTTCCATTCGCAAATTAAACGTAGGTTGCAGGCCGGATTAAAACATGCTTTATCATCAGCATAAGCCTTGGAGGTTTTTATAAGAAAGTTATGCAGAGATTAAATGGGTAAAGTCTGGTGTAAGAAGAGAAAAGAAATCTAAGAAATCAATTACAATAATTAGTGAATCTTTAACTCTGAGCTGTTCCTCTAAGCTGCTTCAAGCTCCCTACTGCTTCTCGGGGGAGCAACTAAGGCAGCCGCTTTAATTGTCCTGTGGCAGTGTTACCAATGTGGAGACCAGGGATAATTCATGTTTGAGACAGTTTGTTTTCAGCCCAGCCAAGCATGAAACACTTTAACCAGGTTACATTTTAATTGGCTCTGGCCCCGGGGACAGGAAATTTTGTTATTGAGTTTATGGAAGATGATGAATCCATCTAGTCAGGCGGTAGCACATGATCGCCACAGTGCTCTGTTCTCTGATTGAGAGTGAACGTACAAGACTATTGGTATCTTCCACCTCCATCTCTGGTGCTCAAAATAGTTGCTAGAAATGTACTTCATGTCTCCAAAGACTCTGATGGGACTTTCGCTTTAGGATTCACATCGATAAAGCACATATTGGTCTGTCTCCGGGAATGGATAACCTCACGGTAAGTTCTCTTATTTTGATGTGCTTCATAGTGTGAACATCGACATAAAGAGTAGACTTTGATTTGTTTGTGCTGTAAACGTGCTTAAAACTGTTTCCAGTTCTGTCCTTTTTTTAACTTTTATGAAGCAATACCTGTTCAATGTACCTTCATCAGAACAACGGATATTTAGTTTCACTTGCATCATATCTTGACCTTTTTACATTGGTCTGATTTGTAACTTTCCTGCCTCGCTCACAGCCGGAGCAATGGCGCGAGATTATGAACAAAAAGATGCGCTTCCCTCCGGAGCTCCTCAACGCCATTCAGGAGGGGAGGATAGAGCTTCTATGTGGGCTCCTGAGGACTGGGGACGGCATCATTCGCCAGTTGGATGAATCAGAGGACCGCCAATGGAGGGAAGCTCTCAACCTCTCCATCCGCCTGGGCAATGAAGATGCCATGGATGCCCTCCTGCAGGGGGTCAAGTTTGACTTCCGGCAGATTCACGAGGCTCTGCTGGTGGCTGTGGACACAAATCAGCCCAAGGTAGTGAAACGCCTGTTGGATCGCCTGGACCAGGAGAAAGGCAACAAGATGGACGTACGATCCTTCTCTCAAGCCATCTTCGACCGGTCCATTGACGACTCACAGTTTGCACCTGGTGTGACTCCTCTGACACTTGCTTGCCAGAAAGATCTCTACGAGATAGTCACTATGCTCACTCAGAAAGGCCACGTCATCCCATGGCCCCATAAGATCTCCTGCGCCTGTCTGGAGTGTCGCAACGGCCGACAATACGACCTGTTGAAGTTCTCCTTGTCTCGCATCAACACCTACCGTGGGATCGCCAGCCGTGCCTACCTGTCCGTCACCTCCAATGATGCCATGCTCAGCGCCTTCAGTCTCAGCAGAGAGCTCCGCAAGCTGTCCCAAAAAGAGCCAGAATTTAAGGTATCCTTTCACAAATGTATTCTAATTTCTTTACGTCAGATCAGATAAAAAGAACACAAGAAAGTAGAAAAACTGTTTTGCGGTGTTTGGTTTATTTAAGGGGAAAAAGTAAATTCATCTAGATGTTGTTGATTATGGCAATGTTTGCCGTCTTTGAGATTGCTATAAATAAATTTAGCTAAGCCTGGTTCTGGCATGTTAAAGGTCAACCCACATTATTTTCTGAGTCTGGATTTTAAATATGCCACCTCCATTCTTGCTCTTTGGAGCCATTAAAAGGTAAACTTTTGAGTTTGCTTTTGATTAATCTATGGCCCAAATGGGATTGATTTTATCATCTCATACAGTACAGCTGCAGGTTTTCTTTCCAACCGAACAATAGCTCACTAGGCTCCATTCATCTCAAGTCATCAGGTTAAGACTGGACTCACTTGATGAGATGAATGGAGTCTGCCGTGCTATTGCTTGGTTGGAAAGAGAACCTGCAGCCACACGGGCCTTTCTGGAACCAGTTTGTAACCCCTGTATTAAGTTGTTAACTCTAGTGCTTTTCTTCCAACCCTGAAGAAAAACACTTGCTATGAAAGCAAAGCCACCTCTTCCTGTTGGGGTGCATCCCATTTCACGATGTTGCAGCATTACAAAATTTCTCAAAGCTCAACAAAGTCAAAGACCGCATTCAGTTGAACCGATTTAACAACTTTATATATGGTATTGTTTTAAAATAAGAGAGTTTGCTGCCCTGAGGAGATTAGCTGCTTAAAGAGCCATTTGGTCTTCTCAAAGTCATTACTTTGCCTCACATTCCATCATTGTGCAACATTTTAATTAAGGAATATCCTTATGAAATATTTCAAAATAACAAAAAAATTATTTTAAAGGATATAAGCTATTAAAATCCCAACCTATGGCATAAATGGAAGCAAGTGATGTCTGCCGTGTTTTTCATGATCTGAGTTGTTTAGCAAACTTTTGAGTTGTTGATTTGGTTATTGGTTAGCTCTTACAATAATTTCAGTACACTGACAATTCTTGGGAATTTTACCATGTTTTTTTCTAATTGTAGAACATGGCCTCAACTGTGGTTTGTTAGAGTCTCAAAGCCTTCCTATGACCAATGTGTGATTCTCCTGCAGCCTCAGTACCTGAGCCTGGAGCAGCTCTGTCAGGAGTTTGCAGTGGAGTTGTTGGGAATGTGCCGCAACCAGAGTGAGGTCACCACAATCCTAAACAGCTGCGGAGATGAGAGCCAGGACGCTTTGGATGAGCAGGCCTTCGAGGAGGGAATACCCAACCTGTCACGTCTGAGGCTCGCTGTCAACTACAACCAGAAGCAGGTGGGAGAACTGAGGCATGTTCAATTTGGTATGTATGGGAAAACCCTTAATTGCCTTGATAACCTTATCCTCTCTCTGTGTTTGTTAGTTTGTTGCCCATCCGATCTGTCAGCAGGTCCTTTCCTCCATCTGGTGTGGAAACCTGGCAGGGTGGAGAGGTAGCAGGACCATCTGGAAGCTCTTGGTCTCTGTCGGGATCTTTTTTACTATGCCCTTCCTTTGCCTCGTCTATTGGGTTGCCCCAAAGTCAAAGGTTGAATGGAAATTGCTGCTGAGTTTCAAGTCTAGAAATAACCAATCTTCCCAGGGGACAAGGTTGACAGTCTTCTTGTTTTTCTCCAGGCAGGAAAAATTCTTAAAATCCCAGTGATCAAGTTTCTCCTTCATTCTGCATCCTACCTGTGGTTTCTCATCACATTACTTGGAGAATCCATAACTATGGAGATGTATCGAGACAAATTTGCATCCCGTCAGCAGAACATCCTGCACAGCTCATTCCACATGGTGTGGGTGGTTGGTGAGTCCGGCCACTCGGGTTCAACTTTTATGAGCAACTCTGGCATGACTGACATTTAAAGGGGGCTTTATGTCTTTCATGTAGGATTCTTCTGGTATGAGTGTAAGGAAGTCTGGATTGAGGGCTTGCGGAGCTACTTCCTGGACTGGTGGAACTGCTTGGACGTGATGGTGCTGAGCATGTATTTGGCATCCTTCGCACTGCGTGTGCTCATCATGCTCAAAGGTCACTTCCTCTGCCATGATCAGAGCAACAGCGACGAATGCATCTACTTCACTCAGACTGGTGAGAAAATGGCATTGATTTATTCAGCTACAGTGTTTCTGTAGATATTCATCCCTACAGATTCCTAAAAAAGTTGAAAAACAATCTACTGGACTTTGTTTCCAAGTTTGAAGATGTTTCACTTCCAATCCAGGAATTCATTAGAGGGAATTGTTGGCCTGGCTGAACAATTCCCCCTAACGACCCCCATCCCCCTTTCAGAGAGATAGACAGGTATTGAGTATAACAGTCTAATAAAGAACCCAAAAGACTGCCCATTCCTAAGGGATGGAGCCGTTCGTCAGGTTCAGTTTGCATGTTTTCTAAGCCAAAACAAAGCTTTGTTTTTGGTCCACTCCATAAACCCTTGAACTCAACACTATTTCTGACATTTTGAATTGAAAAAGCTCTTGGATGGGAAGCGAAATGTCCTCAATCTTCAAAACAGAGACCAGTGGATTGTTTTTTTTTACTTTTTTGGAATGACTATGACCTGGAATGAGAATCTTCACCTGCATACCTGCAGATGTTTTTTACATTTCAACATGTTGCAACAGACCCTCATGTATTTCATTGAAGTTGTAAGTGATACACCAACAAAAGTTAACATCATTGTAAAGTTAAGCAACAAAAGTCATATATCATTTCTTGCAATGAATTCCAAATTGATTTTATTATTACAGACTCAAGGTCCAATATACATTAAAACAGATACACTAAGAAAAAAAAGAATAAGAGTACAACAGAGAAGGAACCTAACCCTTCAGAAGGCAATTATACCAATGTCTCCAAAGCACAGATGAGTATTTAACTGCACTATATTTGACATTGGTCATCAGTAAAATAATTCTATTATTAGACTCATTTAGACGACAAATAAATGTATACATAACCTTTCTCAAAACAGCCATAAAAGTCCTGACACTAACAGATACAAACAATGCACTGGCACTGGTCCATCTGGGCTTATTTAATAAAAGTCTTAGTGCATCATTATAAGCCACCTTCAACTTATGAAGACTGGCATTTTTAAAGTTGCACCACAAATGTGTGCAACTTTACAGTGATGCGCAATATGATCTGAACAAGTTCAGTTTCACTTTGTCAGAACAGAATACAAACTTTCGGACAAGGATATTTGCCTGAGCGTATATCATTCAGACGTGACACTAAATGTCCTCATCATCAGACAGACGGTCTGTCAACACATGACCAAGATATTTGACTAAATTTGAGACGTTTAATAAAATACCAGATAGTTTAAAATTTGGAAATATTATGTTTTTGTCCTCTTTAGTGCGACAGATCAAAATTATACTTTTTGAAGGATTGAATTTGACGTCATGAAGCTCATCATATGCTGAACAGACATTAAGCAGCTTCTGAAGACCAGCTGAACTTGAACCAAAGATTACTAGGTCATCAACATACATTAAATTATTTACAATTGTATCTCCAACCATTCAGCCAGTTTTACACAAGTTTAGCTGCTTAGAGAGGTCATTCATATAGAAATTAAACAGTATAGGGAACAAAATGCTACAATAATAATTGACATTAATTAACTGAAATCTAATTACCATGTAGAACATTCTTTGGCTGCAATTAAACCTGCATATATTTTGGATTTCTAACTGCTATGCAGATGTAGAGGGTGATATTTTTGCTCATTCTTTTTGGAAAATATCTTATGTAGATCTAACATAGATTTGGATGTCTTTATGAATCTTAGTTATATTTTATTCTTAGTTTTCTACCATGCCCTGTGGACTTATGCACTCATTGCTTCTCGGGTTTATTGTTAGAGCTGCTGTCCTTCTAGAAGGTAAATCTACACAGAGCCAACTTTCACCTCAGCAGGTTTTCTTCTAGAATCTGAATAATCAGATTTACTGTCTATGATTGTAAGAATAAAAACATCCCCACAGCATGACACTGCCACTTCCATGTTTTACTGTGGGGTATATGTTTAGGGAACTGTTCTGCTTTTTGCGGGTAAAAAAGCAGAACAGTGTAAAATGTTCCCCTTTGGTCCAATCTGACTAAAGGTTCTTTCTCTACATGTTTGCCTCATAGCTTAGGCCATATGGCTCATGTCAAACTTTAAACAAAAAGCTTCCATCACTTCAGAATGACCGTTTTCACCCAGCAAAATGCTGCTGCCATCATGTTTAATGTTACAAGGGTGATTTGTACAAATAACTGTTGGATGTCCTCAAAAAAGGATGACAACAAGCTTTCGTAAATCTTTGATCAAATTTTGCATAAGTGGACTTAATTCCCTGCTACTTCTTAAGGGAATTGCATGCACTGGATTTTAATTAGGGGATTTAATTTGATGGGAATTGAATACAAAGAAAAGTCCTTCTTTTCAATTTTCTATGAAAAACTATTTAAAACTGGCTTATTTTCCTTCATAATCAGGAAAGTCAGTGGGTCACATAAAATCCTAAAGGGACAAAAAGGGCATTTGATCTTAAAAGAATAAGGTTATATACTTCAAGCATCCAACCTGATAATGTACAGATATTTCTTTTTGAGCCTAAATAGAATTCCAGAGCCAGCTGCGATGAGCAAACATTAACAGACATGGCGCCATCTGTTGGCAGTACCGTGGAACATTTAGAAAGCCAGACAGCCACCATTAAAGCAGGTACTTAATAGAGCCCGGCCTTCTTACTATGCGTTGAGGTGAAGCTGCAACTTGGTGTGATCGAAGACCAACACAAAAATGATTGTATAAACCAATCTATTGCATCTTTAAGTTCTAGTTCATCCTCCTCAGAGCCTCCTATCAGAACATCAAGGAAAAAGAAAATTCCTGTTCCTAAAAAACACAAATAGGGAAACAGGGTTAAGGTAAGAACCAATTAATTATCCCTCCATCCATCTTTTCCGGCTTAGTCTTGTTAGGGTCGCGGTGGGGCTGGTGTCTATCTCTGGCAGTTTCTGCAAACTCCATGCAGAAGGACCCCGGGCCAGAAATCGATCCTAGAACCATCTTGCTGCAAGACAAGAGTGCTACCCACTGCAGCACCGTGCAGCCCACCAATCAATCAGTCTACTTCTAATGCCTAGACTATGGAGGTTAATTATCACATTGCTATCAAGAGTATCTGTATTAAAAGGCCATTTACTCGGGCATCCATCAACTTTGCAGCCACATCTGGGCACTTCGGCAGCTTTAGCTAACGCTTGGGTGAAAATCAACATTTTTACTGTATTCCGAGCGCTATTGAGGTCTTATTTTCACACTGTTCTTCGACTTTCCTTTATAATTTTTAGTGGGAACATTTTCTCATCTTTACCCTCTGCATACATAATAATAATTTAATGTTATTGATCTCACATTCAGGAAAATTACCTCTGTATTTAACCCATCCCCTTGGGAAACAGTGGGCTGCCATTGTGCGGCACCCGGGGAGCAGCGTGGGGTTATTGGGTCTTTGCTCAGAGACCAAGAGTGGCAGTCTGTGGGAGTGGGGCTCAAAATCACAACTTCAGGATTCCAAGCTCTATGCCCTAACCACTAGGCCACTACTCTTCGCCCAAGCACATGATCTTGCCTCCTTTGTTGTTGTAAAACACACACAAGGCTTTGTTTGCTAACAAATTTAGAAAATAAATTGGTGTAAAAAAAAAAACTTAACTTTGAGCCTTTAATAAGAAGCATTTAAAGCATTTTCTTTTTCTCCTGAAGTCCGTGACAACTGGCACCAGGAGGACCCACAGCTCATCTCTGAGGTGCTGTTTGCAGTAACCAGCATGCTCAGCTTCACCCGGCTGGCCTACATCCTGCCAGCCCACGAGTCCCTGGGAACGCTGCAGATCTCCATAGGGAAGATGATTGACGACATGATGAGGTAACAGCATTACTGCATCTGCATATTCACCTTTCTTAGAGAAAAAGTCAGAGTACACTAGCCTGATAAACCAGATTAAATGTGAAATTAAATGTGTAATTTAGTCTGGCCCCGATGAATGAGACATCAGAAGATTGTTGATGAGTCTGTGACTATTGCTGAACACTCTGACCAATGAGCACAACTGACTGTGATGTAGTAAGCGCAACAGAAAGCTGGTGAGGGAGTGAAAAGAAAACAGCATGTCGGTAAAACAGCGAATACGTCCTTCTGAAAAATTAATGAGCGTAGAGCCTCTGCCTGCTCACGTTTCAACAAAAACCCCAAGTCTAATCTTTCCAAAACTGATTCCAAAGCTGAGTCAAACAAGAACTGTTCAATAAGTGTTGCCATCTTCCTTGTTGTGGTTTCTCCAGCGTCGCGCAGCTTTGTCGTCATGCCCTCAAAACCCCGCCCACTTTGCATCCAAAAATTCCAAACACATCTCTGCGTTGTGATTGGCCCGCCAGATTTAGGGCCTGGGGCATTGATCGAGGCTAGACCAAACTCGCAGGCAAAAATGATTTTGGCCCTGGCGGGTGGGGCTAGTTTACTAGGCTAAGAGAACACAGCAAAGGAGGTAAAAATAACCTTTTTTTTCCTTTTGCAGATTCATGTTTATACTGATGATCATTGGAACCGCCTTCCTCTGTGGCATAAACAATGTCTATGTTCCTTATGTCATTTCTCCACATCTTGGCAGGTGAGAACGAAAGCTTTTCAGTTACCTACGTTCTGTAGTTCTACAGAAATTAATGCATTGTGTCTGCTGTAGTTTTCTCTTAAAAGACTGTTACGATATCAACCCTGCTTTATGACTCTTCTGCAGGTTTAATGAGACCTTTAACTTCTTATTTTGGACCATGTTTGGCGTGGCCAACCAGGACTATGTGGACATGCCCCAGTTTGTTTTAGCAGAGTTTGTAGGAAGGATCCTGTACGGCATCTTTACCCTCGTCATCGTTATTGTCCTCCTCAACATGCTCATTGCCATGATTACTAATTCCTTCCAGAAGATTGAGGTAAAGAGTCAGAGGTCTTCTGTGTTCCTGTTTTGTAGAAGATAGAGCTCAGCGATGCAGCCTGACATCTGTTCTCTCTTTCAGGATGATGCAGACGTAGAGTGGAAATTCGCTCGTTCTAAGCTGTACCTGAGCTACTTCAGAGAGGGCCTCACCATGCCTGTGCCTTTCAACATCATCCCTTCACCAAAAGCTATCTTTTACATCCTGAGGTAAAACTAAATCTTCTACCAAAAAAATATGCATGTTTTAGTTTAGATTTATAATTGGGTTTTCTTTCCAGGGGGATTTTTAAACGCATCTGCTGTTGCTGCAACTATAACTCAGAGCAAAAATACCCTCCGATAGCCTCGGTGGTGAGTGTGCGTTCAGTGATCCAAATCTATTTTGTTTTCTGTTGCCTTAAGAAGGAGTTTAATGAAATCTAATCTTTGGAAAAAGTCCAGTGATAAGGGATCGGAGGACAGCCTGCCTTACCGACAGCAGGTCATCAGAGCTCTGGTCCAGCGCTACATCGAGTCGGCTCGCAGGGAGTTTGAGGAGACCAAGAGGAAAGGTAACCAACAGGCGATGTAAACACACCCCAAGTACTGCATTATGTTATGGCAAAGAATTAAAATAGCTTTTTACAGTTTTAAAACATATCAGGAATTCAGCAGTTGGTGCTTTAACATATTATTTTCACTTAAAAAAAAAAGAAACCTGAGTTTTTAAAACTCTGATTCCAAATTACTGTTTTGAACATGCAAAGATATTTATTTTGTTTCTGTTCCTTCCATTTAAAGTCAATTAAGACTTTTTAGTTTTAGAATAAAAGATGCATTTGTTAATATACTTTCTGTTGTAGACTAGAAACATCCTTTACTGCCCCAATGTGAGCACGTTCCTGTACATCAGCCACAATTAAAGGAAAAATTAACAGAAAAAAATACTTTACAGATATCAAAATGGCATACATGATAAATTAAACATGAAGTTTTTTAAAAAGTGTTATAAATGTGCATGTATAATTATGAATTAAAAATCTGATTATAAAGATTAACATTCCTAACAGTCTAACACATAAATTAATCACTGATACTGTTATTAGTTAAATCAAAGAACAGAAGATTACAACAAAACAATATTATAATTATAGAAATTTAAAAAAACTAAACAGAGGATGTGAAAACTAAGACAAAGAAAAAGAATGAAAACAAGTAAAAATGTGTAAAGGAAAACGACACACAAGGTACAAGGGCAAAAAACAGACACACTCGGGACGGTAATGTATGGGAGCCCATTGATGCCAATCTGATAATTAACAAAAAACAAACACTAAAACAACTTGTATGTAATTATCATAACTTGGCTACCTCATAAGTATAAGATATAATCTCATAATAATTACTTTGGTATCTTATATGAGATCTAGCATGGCCAGATCTAATAAAACAAACTTGGGAGATGTACACTTTAAAAAGTATGCATCCGTTTTTGGCATTTACTTAATCATATTTAGTTACTTTAACACAATTGTTTCATGTTAAAGTAACCGGACCGTGCCGGCAAATTATGGCAAAACTGAACCGGACCGTGCCAGACACAACCGAACCGCGCTAAACTACAGTACTAGATCATCAGTAAGGCTCGGCACTGTTCAGTTCTGGCTCGGTTCTCAGATAACAAATAGTGCATGAGCAGACAGCGTCATTTCCTTACAGTCAGTCTCCGTAATCATGAAACTTCGGACATTCATAAAAATACTAGCTTCCCTACTGTGTAAGGAACTGAGCTTGAAACGGGTCAATTTTCAGAGGGTAGTGTAAATAGGGCTTTTGTTATGGCTGCGTTTTCTGTCCTTTATGCGTAGTTTTCACCATGTTTTTATTATCCTTTACCTGTTCTGTTTTAAGAGCATGGCGTGAAGGTTGGGCATGCAGAAAAATGACTTTCCATTCAACAGCCAATCAATCTGCAGCTAAATGAATGTACCTATAATTTACAATAATTGCTTCATCAATTCAAAAAATATGATTATGCCAGAATTCTGACCAAAGTTAACATCAGTTCCAACACTTTAATTTCTCCCCCCAAAAAAATAATGAGCAGAAGACTTTCTAGTTTTTCTACAACACATGAGATCAATGAAGTCGTTAAACTTATGCTACAGCTAATGCTACTGCTCAGGCTAATGCTATGGCTAGTGCTAAGCTAGTGAATAATCAGAAAATAGCTCCAACCTAACAAAGCTTTGTATTTTGGCTAAAAGAAAGAGAACATTTAGTTGCTACTTTTGATTTTTTTAAATACTTTTATTTTTTTTTATTTCCAGTGAGTGTTAACACGTCCACCTGTATTTTAACGATAATTTAACTTTATTGGTCTCACATTGGAGAATTACCTCTGCATTTAACCCAATCCCTTGGGGAGCAGAGGGCTGCCATTGTGCGGCACCCAGGGAGCAGTGTGGGGTTAAGGGTCTCGCTCAAGGAGCCAGAGTGGAAGTCTGTGGGAGTGGGGCTCAAACTCACAACCTCTGGATTCCAAGCTCTATGCCCTAACCACTAGGCCGCCACTCCCCATTTAGAATGTATTCTGGCCATCCAATAATCTGGTTTCTGGAGGTTATGGTCTATTTTCCAGGTGACGTTCATACATAACAAAGGCATGTTCCATTTTTACTAAAAGTGTATTTTAAGATTCCTTATTTTAAGTGTAAAAAGGGTTGACTAATTGAGATTTTTAGGCTGAACCGACTTTAAAAAGAGCACATGTACTGCTGGGTTTGTTCGAGTAAAGACAAGTACTCTAATCAGGAACTTTAGCAAAACTAAGAGACAAATAGAGTTAGGAAAAAAAATGTTAACATCATGGTCCAATAAAATATCACGTGTGAGGTATGTTCAGGTCAGATTAAACTGAGACTTTTTACCAATAGCTTTTAGCTGATGAATAATTCAGGAGAAAAACAGCTCAACTGTTTCAATTAGTTATTCTTTAGCTGCCAGACTAAACATTATGAATATGAGCAGAATGTTTCCCGTAACAGGCAGACCGCTTCCCTTTTCTTCTCAGCCTGGAGGAAGTGTTGCATACTATTTCCAAAACCGCACTCTCAATTCATCAAACCATCAGATAATTTCAGACCAGTACAGTACAGTCCAGTTTTAGGCCAAGAGGAGAAAAAGCTTATTTTAAATGAATGTTAGAGGTTTATTATGCATTTGTTGATTATCTCAAAATCATATTCATTAACAAGGATTTTATTTGAAGCCAATTAAGTGAGGAAAATGCTGGGATACAGAACCATATAAGGTCTGAGAGGAAAATAAAATATAAATATCCATGATCCTCTAAGATGTAATTTTTTAAAAGAGATTGACCGGTTATGTACATTTTTGAGGTGGTTTTGTTTCGTTATTCACACCAAACCACCAAAAAGCTTACGATGTCCCAGCAAAGCTATCTTTGACTGTTAACAACTTCTCTATTAATGTTTGGAACATTTTTGAAATTTACGGATTTGAAAAAAATGTATTTACGCCCAATAACTGAGGCTTAGTTGGCTGCAGATGTGACCTTTGTGTTGTAGCTGCAGTGCAAAACTGTTTCAGACAGCTGGCTTGGTTCCTCTGATTTACAATAAAAACTTGACTTAAATTGTTTAACAAACATAAATCCAAGGTTCTGGGGAGTCCTATAGTCTGCATAATTTTAAATATCTGAAGTGTTAAATGATATAAAATTTAGGGTGTAAAAAAATTTTGGTTATCCACACTTTTTTTAACCTTCTAAAGGACAAGCTTTTGATTATCAGAAATTATGAAGGAGTTTTTTTTTTTACTAATTTACTACATTGCAGTTTGCTTTTAACCTGACTGAATGGAAAAACAGGGAACATCTCCACTATAATTTTTGCACCATTTTTGTTTATTCGCTTCCTTTTGTATCTCTGCTTCTGTCTCCTTGAACCCCAGTCGGCCTCAGCAGATGGCCGCTCACATTGAGCATAGTCCTGCAGGAGGTTTATTCAGATTAAAGAGAGTTTTTCCTCTCCACTGTTGCTGCATGCATGCTCAGTGTGAGGGATTGCTGAAGAGTCAACAACAAAATGCAAGCATAAATCATCACCACGAGCTCATCCACAAGAAGCTTGTCTTGCAAGTCAATGACTGGATGAAATCATCGGATTATCCTTGGTAGCAACTTTTATCCAATCTGACACTATTGTATCTGTAAAGTGTCTTGAGATGACATGTGTTGTGAATTGGCGCTTTAAAAATAAACCAAATTTTATTCTATTTTTAGTTGCCATTAGATATTTCCTTTGTTCTTAAGACAATTGGAAGAACCACCAGACTGACTAAAGCAGATGCAGGTTCCAACCATGACCTTTGTTTTTTGTTTTTTTTTCAAAACAAATCATATAAAAATAGAATATTGATGACATTTGTATTTTCCACGGTCCCTCAATGGAGCAACTAGGAAAGTTAGTGCCAAAGCTTTAAATCATAATTCCAGACCCAATGTTGTCTAAGTCCCCACACCCAGGGGGCAGTTTGAAACTGGAAAAAAAAAAAAAAAAAAAGGAAACTGACAGGGAAAAAATTGTTTTGAAAAGCTATTTTAAATATATATTTCAGTTTCAAATAGATTTTTTATACTCAAAATTATTGTTTTGTAAAAAAAAGTTTTTGAACAAACTTCTTGGTTTTAATTTAGCTCCATATGTTTCCATATTGTAAGAAACTACTTGGTTTTCATGGATAAATTTTTTTTCCTTTATTTATAATTGCAGTTTTCTTTGTCCTTATTGTAAAATTTTATTCAAATTGGAATCCATCATGTGGCATTAAATGTTACTATTGCAGCCCTCATTATAACAGAAAAAACAACTGGAATTAAAAAAATTTGATTCAAAAATTTCTTTTTATTTCCTTAATTTGAAAAGTATGATATTACAATTTAATATTTTTTTTTCCAATCTGAAAATAAGAAGACTTTGAGCAAACTTTGTGGCACAATATAGCTCTATATAGTAGTTAACATTTGAAACCCAAATTTTCATATTTTCCCAAACCTCTGGAAATGATCTAGAAGTTGTAGTTAATTGAAGTTTATTGGGAAAATTAAAACGTGTTATTAAATCACAGAAATTCTGCTCACCAGAAGCTTCGATTTCTTACTATTCCTAATGTAAAGGCTGTGTAATCAAATAAGGAATCTAAAGTGTTAGCCTATTAGGAGAGTTTGAAACTAAATAGAATTTTATCGTCTGCAAACCTAATTACTGTGATGTGATTTGTGTTTTCTCCCATTAGACATCGGTAACCGGATCACAGAGCTGAACAAAGCCGTCTCCAGGATGCACATTGAAATGAAAGGGATCCAGCAGCTTCTACTGACTGATGGACACGCTCCAAACGATGCGCTGACCAAGGATGGTTCCTCTGTGCTGGGGAAATACATCATTGGTGCCAAGAATAACTTCAGAGGCTTTAACAGCAGGCAAGATGACAAAAACACATCGCTTAAAGTGACAGTTCATCACAAAGAGGAAGGGGCTGATGAAAGGAAGGCCGATTCAGAGGCGCGGCAGGACACAGATGCTCTATTGAATCAGGTGAATGAAAGTGAAGAAGAAGAATCGAGTAAGGTGACAGACTGCGAAGTGGTGAAAATGGAAGAGGGACGAGCAAAAGCAGAAGTAGAGGGTGAGAAGGAAACTGAGAAAAGAGAGCATGTAGTAAGGTTAAACAAGGAAGATGATAAAGTTAAAGAGGAGGTCACAGGAGGGACAAGTTTTATCAGCCCAGAGGAAAAGGTGAAAGTTGAGAGCACACAGGGTGCAGAGATAAAAAGGGAAGGAGAAATGAACTCCCAGGTGACAGAAAAACAAGAAGAAATGAGGCCAGAGAGCAAAGAAACAAGCTGTGAAACAACAGCTGCAAAGAAAATGATTGACAAGTTCAATAACATCGAGCTGATAGAAAAATCAGGAGAGGCTGGATGGATGAAGGGAATAAAATGTGGGAGTAAAGTAGAGGGGAGATCTTGCACAACCAAGGGGGGCGAGAACAACGGAAACAAGAAAGCGATTCAGTCTCCAACGGGCAGCAGCGGCTCAAACGACACTGGCTTTGGTTCACAGGAGGGGGAAGGATCCATAGACGCCCCATCTGTAAAGACCTGAGCACAGTGGTTGTTAGGGGCTTTCATGTCTGGAGACAAACTGGAGGATTTCAGAAGTGAATAATTATCAGAATGATCACATTGGATGCAGATATTTAAATATCTTTTAGTCTAGCCTATTGCAGAGGATAACACACAGATCTGGGCAGGAATCTTAACCTTTACCTTTTAATAAAGTAACACTTGTTCAACATCTCCTCCACCAAGGAAATGAACTTGCTGTGGCCATTAAAGGGATGATGATAAAAATATGACGAGCATGAATGCATGACACTTGCACCCAGGTCGCACAGGCTGAGGGTAGCATGATGATTATGGGTCAGAAAGTGTGCATCTTTTGCTTTCAAGCACTAAAGGTTAGATTTAGATCACAAAATTGTTTATTTATTAAAACTCTCAAACTGGTATAAGGTATAGTTTCTTTTCAACGTGGTGGTTTCTAATAAAAAGTGGACAGACAATTAAGCTGTTGCCTTTGCTTCTGCTTTGATACCTAACTTTCTAGATTTTTAGTTGGAAAAATAACCTTCTGACGTCAGAATTCCTGGTTGGAAAGTTGGATGTGCAGAACAAGCCAGAGATCTATATTCAATATGGCGGCCATACATATACGGTAAAACATGAGAGATTTCTGGTACTGTATGTTCCATAACCTAATGGACATTGTGCCTCTTTTTAACTGACTTAAACCCACAACACACTGTTTCATTACACAAAGTCAACATCTCAGTCTGCCTGCTTGACATAAATCACTGATTAAAGCTGAAAGCGGTTGTATTTGTTGATTTGCTACAGATATCAGTCCAAAACATTTATGAATGATAAGACAGATGTTATAGCTATAATAATAGAGAACATTCCTTTTCTTTCTCCCACATCGGATCATTGTTTCTCATTAGGATTATAGTTCCATTTTCAATTACAAAAATACCCACAAAAATGAGGGATATACACTTTATTGCCAAAAGCATTTGCTAACCTGTTTTGATTCACATGAGCTTCAGTGACATCCCTTTCTAATCCATAGGGGTTCAATAAGACGTTTCTCTACCCTTTGCATTTAAAATAGCCTCTAATCTTTAAGGAACGCGGTCCACAAGGTTTAGGACTGTTTATGGAAATTGTTTCACCATTGGAAGAGAAAGCCTTGCCACACCACACCAGCCCACACCATAATATCCCCTCCACCAAACTTTGCACTCAACACAATGAAGCAAGATAAGAACTGTTCTCCTGGCAACCGTCAAACCCAAACTGATCCATTTTTAGATGGAGGAGCACCATTCGTTACAACAGAGATCATGTCTCTACTGTTCTGGAGGTCAGTGCTTTGCACAACTACATCCGGTGCTTTGCACTTGGTGATGTGCGGCTTGGATGCAGCTGCTCCACCGTGGAAACCAATTCCATGAAGCCCTCTGCTCTCTGTTCTAGAGCTAATCTGAAGATAGCATGAAGTTTGGAGGTGTGTAGCGACCAACTGTGCAGAAAGTCAGCCACCTCTTTACACTATGGGCATCTCTTGACCCTGCTCCATCAGTTTATGTAGTCTACCACTTTGTGGCTGAGTTGCTGTTGTTCACAAACATTTTCCATTTTCTTGTGATCCAGCTGGCAGCTGACTTTGGAATATTTATAACAGTCTGGATACCGAGGTGTTGATTTTATACACCTGCGACCAGGAAAGTGATTCCAATCATTTGGATGGGTATACTTTTGCTGTATTGTGTATTTTAGGATTTATTTAATTACGTTCAGGGAAATATATCTCATGTTGTGTTTCAATCAAATGTTATAAAAAGTATGTAGGCGTGGCTGAACTTTAAATTTCAGACTTTTTGTCATAAGACAAAAACAAAACAGCCCCAGGCAATGCTTTTATTGAGGATTATGAAATGTGGTATACTTGTATAATCCACTAGGATGCACAAAAAAGTATCTTGGAGCCATCCTCCAAACCCCACAGAAAGTCGGCCATTTTGGATCAAACATGCATAGAATTTAGGCACTAGGGATCAAAATTTATCGAAATAGAATTGAACAAATCAATGTGATGTAAAAATCAATTCTAAAACACAGTAAAGGCCAAAGGGCCGAAAATTCCATATCTCAGCTTTTTGCTCTTTTTGATCTGATCTGCTTCAGACTTCATAAAAGCGATCTTTGAGTCTCTTTTGTCAAATTTATCTGATGACATGAAACTTTGACTCAACTGCACCCCCACGGAATAGGAAATGTCCAGAGGTGCTGTTTAGAAGGTTGGATTTGGGCCAAAAAGATATAGGCATGGGGGAGGGATAAATGGCTCCAGGGGTTCTGATAGCTGCCCAACGCAGCTTATGTTTTGAACTCATAGATCTATTTTCTGTCATGCTTTATCCCTGCTGGGGTCGTAAGGGGTGCTGGTGTCTATTTCCAGCTTTCTATGGGGGAGATGCAGGGTACACCCAGGACAGGTCACCAGTCCATCACAGGCTTTAATTAATATTTGTGTTTATACAAGATGGCCTGAGTTAGTTTCCTGTTTCAATCACATTTTAGTAGGTATTACGGCTTTTTTTTTTTTTTTTTCTTGGATTGGCCCATATGTGCATGTGTTCATTCATTAGTGCATTCAGCAGCCATTGCTGCTCCCTCCATTTGCTACCCAATGTTAATATTTTTTTTTGTTTTATTTGTTAATAAATGTTTTTTTGTTTGTTTTAAATCAAGAGTTGTGTAGAATTTGTTATTGTGTCATTTGTATGATGTAAATGGAGGAAGAGAAACAATATTGGTTTAGAAAACCATCTGCACATATCAAGGCATCCTTTATCCATCCATAAAATATGCAGTATCATGGCCCTTAAAAAAATGTATTGAATGATTTATCTAGATTCAAACAAACCATCTCATTTTAGTTGTTTTGTTTTAATTGTTTTTTTTTCATTTATCTTTGATACGAAAGAATGTATAAATGTATCACATCATAAACTGTAGTACTTGTAGCCGTAGTGTAGTACCTAAAAACGTGCCTTTACAAAGCATAATTGAATGACATGGTTTAAACATTTAATAAAAAGCACAAACATTTTACAGTGAATTGATGCTGATCACATGGCTGACCTCTTCTCAGAACTCATCTAAGATCATATTTAAATGTTCCCACAGTGAATTCAGTTTAGGGCTCAAAGCGTTCCTTAGCTAGGAAAATAGCTAAAATTATGGATGGAAAATAGTGAACTTTATATTTTCATGTACATTTAATTTCCACAAAAACAAAACGCCAAATAGCCAGGAGGATCCATCTTCAGTTAAAGACGTAGTGACAGAACGCCACTGTCGCACCACTTCCAACAACCATTTATGGATCTATGGACCATTTACAGGTGATGCACATTGATCTTACCAGCAGTGCCAGAATCTGGCAAGGTTCGCATCAGAGGGATTTCATCCTACAGAATCCCCAATGTTTTGCCAAAGTTGTCTGCCTTCGCTGTTCAAGCTTGACCAATCCTTTTAAACCTGCAAGATTTCATGGGTTATGGAGAACATTTTAGGCAAGAATCTTTGTTAAACTTAAAAAATATATGCTTATATATTTCAGGTTTGAGAAAAAATACAAAAAAGGCCAATCTTAATGTGACCAAGAAATTGCAACCTCAACTAACAAAATATTTGAACCATTGTAATTCCTTTATAGGATGAGCCCTAGAGAAGCAAACACTGTTTTACTAACAGTAATATAGAAACTTGTTTCAATCCATAGTGAAACAGCCTCTTAGTACTGCTATCATTGATCAATAAAACAAGATAAATAAAATACTACTGGTGGAAAATCTAAACGGCATTTGTCCTTTTGTTCGTTTTAAATTTGAACACAAATGTTTTTGTAATATTTCAGTTCTAACTGCTGAAATGTCGACTGGGTTCACAGATGAATGTTTCTGTATCAGTTTGTTAGGAGTTTATGCAACAGAAGCAAGTCCCAGCTTGTTTAACCCCATCTGCCCCCCTGGAGGCATGCACTAGCACACCAAGTCATTAATTTCTCACCTGCTGCATCATCACTCCCAGGGCACATTACATACCTTCTGGAAAATCACCCTAAGATATACCGTCATCACCATAGTGTTGCATAAGACACAATGTTCTGCTTGGATTCGGTTTGTTTCATTAAAGCGTCAGTTTAGTCGATACAGACCAACTGGAATGTTTCTGACAAAGTAGTTTGATGTGTTTTCATCACGATCTAATGAGTAGGAAAACAATTAAGAAGCTGTTTGGGAATCTGAACAAAGATGGTGGAAAACCTTCCCACCCTGCTGCTAATGTCCAAACAAGAAAGGTTTAAATCAAGGTACACACTCATTCCAAACGTTTGTTTTTAATAGTTTTAATTCTGGAAAGATTGTTTTTGAGTGCTGTAAAAGTAAAAAAAAATAAAAACATAGTTCCTGTTATAAACGATGAAAAAAAAAAAGCAAATAAAGTAAAAACCTTAATAGCTGCACCTTCCACATTTATCTCCAAGATATAGATGGAAAAAAGCTTTAAAGTTATTTTTTTTTTTAATCATATGTCTTACTGACAGAACATGTTCTCCCATCTTTTCCATTTTAAAGAGTCACTCAATAAATAATTAACTCCAACTAAAGGTTGGATTTTTCCATTTACGTTATAAGAATTATACTACAGCAATAAACTATCAACCAAGCTTTTAATGCATCTCTTTAGGGTTGCTGATAAATATGGAAGCTGCTCTAGTACTTTTAATGCCGTAGAATGGATTTAATTAAAATAAAAAAATGTAAAAAAACACTGCAATGATAACATTAAGTACAAAAAAATTCATCCAATATTTCATTCTGTACAATGTGAAATTGAGCTAAATTGGAGCCATGAAGTTTTTTCAAAAACTTTTCTTTTGAAGCCGAAAAAAAACAAACAAAAAAAACAAAACAGTACAATAGACTTGAACGGACAAGTCTGAAAATACTTTTCAAACAAATATTTTACCTTTCAGTTTCAAACTGATGTCCTCTGTGTGGGCGCACCATATATGACATGGGGTTTGGAATAAACCAGTGTAATACCTAGGAATAATTTTCATAGCTGTTGCATTCAGGAACCGTGGAAAACAGAAATGTTTTTACTACATCATCAATATTTTTTTGATTGAGTGCATTTGGAAACTTTTACATCCATCTAAACCATTTCTCAAATATTCAACAAATTTAGCCAAACTAAGTTCACTACAATCCATCCATAAGCTAGATGATAACAATACATTTGGTAATCTTAAAATCTTTTTTTTTATTCGCTATTCCTTTCTTCACTTCTTCGTTATTCATACATATGTTTGTCCATCCATGTCCAAACACATGCAATCTTAAAAGGATAGAGAAAAAAAACCCAATAACAATAAAAGAACACTTTAAATATGTGGCATTAAGAGGTTGTTGACCTTAATTTCGTCACATGACAAAATCTGATCTCACTGGTGATATAAATTACACCCAATTTTTCAGATTCTATTCTCAAGGTGAGCCTTTCCGTCATATAAACATTATGTATTACTTCAACCCAATCTTCCATTGATGGAACATCTCATTTCAGCCAATTCCTGGTTTTAGCTCCCTTACCAACCACCAACTGATCATGAAAATATATTTAACCTCTGAGGTTATCAACCTTTCAATCCCTCTTCCCATGTATTAACTGTCAAATATTAGAGGAAGTTTCTCAACATCATTGATATTCTATATTTATATGATTGGTTTTTGCTGCAGTCCTGCCACTGCTCTATCAGTCTGGCTCTTCCTACACTATAAGAACACAGAAAATGTCCCTTTGTCAATATCATGGTTCCAACGTTTCCATCAGGCTCTCAAATATCTTATACAAGTACAAAATGTTATTTTGTAAAACAAGTTACATTTACATAGAACTTCTGTTTTCAAGAAAACCTTCCTATTTACTACGATTCCTGAATGCAACACCTGAGATGACTGTTTAAGTTGTCAGTCATCATTCCACACCTAAAGTTCTCCAAAGCCTGCCCCTAATTAGAGGGTCAGCAATATAAAAGAAAAAGAAAATAAAAAAACAACAACTGAAAGTTATATTTTTTTAGCTAAATCTTTTTTGTAAAAACAATTTTTCAGTTTCAAAAATACTTTTGAAAAAATGTCTAACAAACTTTTTGGCTCCAATTTAGCTCCATATAAATAGAACAACCATTTCATAGTTAAAAATGTTTGGTAATCATAAAATAACTGTAAACTTGGGATTTTTGAAGCCGTTGGTGGGACGGAGCTGCAGAGAGTCGCTGCCTGCTTTAGGAGCCACACATCAGGCATTCGTCCTTGTTTGCTAAGGAGCAGACCATGGCTGCTGTGTTGCGCTCCCTGGCTTCCTCCTCCACACTCTTGGCCGACTGGCTCTCCCTCAGCTTCTCCTTGTTTAGTGTGAACTGGATGGGGTTGGCGGCGGGCTTCGTTCTCAGGTAGTACATGCCTGTTTTCAGGCCCTGTGGGAGAAACATGAACCGGGCTTAGAGGGCTGCCACCCTCGCTGCGGGGCGGCATTTGTTCTTTAGGGTGCTGACTTACCAGCTTCCATCCGTAGAAGTGCATGCTGGAGAGTTTGCCGTAGTTGGGCTCAGCGATGTGAATGTTGAGAGACTGACTCTGATCGATGTAAGTGCCACGATCTGCTGCCATCTTGAGGACAGTCTTCTGGGAGATTTCCCAAACTGTTTTATACAGCTGCTTAATATCATCTGGGATTTCTTTAATTTCCTGAAACAAAAGTTATGGCATGTTAAAATCTGTTAATTAAAATGTAAATTATAACACTATACAGAAACTGATACCGAGTTATTTATTTAGTTCTAATAGATTTATTTTTATTAATTTACCTGGATGGAGCCATTGTGAGCAATTAACTGGTTCTTCATATCCTCATTCCACAGTCCTCTTTCTGTAAGATCCTTCAGCAGGTGAGGATTCACAATCTAAAGAACAGATATACAATTGAAAACCTTAAGTTGATCTTCCTTTAAATACTGACTGGGGTCCTGAGACCTTTACTGCTGATCCCCAGTAAGCCAATAGCCTCTGATACGATTAAAAATTATGGCGAGTTCCATTTATCCTCAAAAGTCAAAAACTTCCAACTTCAAAGTCATACATTTCAACTGTGATGCTGCTAAAATTCAGAATTGGGATTCAGGAAATCAGGAAACGGGATGATATCCGACTTCCGTATTCAGTTTGGCAGCTACTTCCATCAAAAGGAGCTGAACTTTCAATGTTCGACTGGAGCTGTTCTCTATCAGGTATGTGGCACTAAGTCCTCACCATGACATCACTCCAAGTCAATAAATTCCAGTTATTGGGATTATAAAATGGCTAGAAAAAAGGCTAGTGTAAATTGGATACCTTTGATCATCAAACCTTGATCAGGGACAATCTGAATCCTACCGAGGAGGTCTGTGTTTTCATTTCTATTTTTATTAACAGATTTAAATGAGCAAATGTCTAAGCTGACCTGGAACTCTCCTGAGAGCACCCTGCGAGTGTAGATGTTGCTTGTGTAAGCCTCTATGGACTCATTGTTACCCAGGATCTGGGCAGTGGAAGCTGTGGGCATCGGGGCCAAAAGAAGGCTGTTCCTCACACCGTGCCTACGGACAAACACGCTTCAGCTTAATAACAGACAATCTACAGGAAAAACAGATTTCTAAAGAAAAGAGCAAGTGAAGATTTTAGGTAGACTCACTTGGCAATTTTTTCCTTCAGTGCCTTCCAGTCCCACAGATCTGTGGGGGTTTTATTCCACATGTCGTACTGAAGGATCTGAAAAAAAACAAAATTACAAACCGGAACCCCAGAAATATCAGCACACATCCAGCCCCTGTAATCTGCATCCCAAGATGGATATGTGAAAAAACGACTTACTCCCTTGCTGACAGGAGAGCCAGCGTACGTCTCATAGGGTCCGAATTCTGCTGCCAGTTCACAACTGGCCTCCAGGGCAGCGTAGTAGATGGTCTCGAAGATGTGAATGTTGAGTAACTGGGCCTCCGGACTTTCGAATGGGTAGCGCATGAGGATGAAGGCGTCGGCCAGACCCTGCACACCAATTCCTATTGGCCTGTGACGCTTGTTGGATTTTTCAGCCTGTGGTGCAGGAAGTAAAAGGCATTTAATTTCTTCTGATTTGGTCAATTTCTCAAAAAATTACACACAGATTCAAATGTATTTCCACATCCTTCACTAATGCTTGTTCTGTTCTGTTGTTCTGACTGTTGTGTCAGATGGTGGTTGCTTTTACCTACAGTGTTAACAAAGACTTAGAGCAGGAATGTCCAAAGTCGGTCCCTAAGGGCTGCTGTCCGGCAGGTTTTAGAGGTTTCCCTGCTTCAGCACAGCTGATTTTCTCTAAATAATAACCTGCAGGACAGCGGCCCTCGATGGCCAACTTTGACCACTAGATCTGTAACTTCTAGGTTAAAAAACCCCTGAAAGCAGCGGACAATACTGCACTGATGCCAAATGAACCAGCCTCCCTAAACCAGATACTAAAATGTTTAATTTGCTGAAAGACTAACTTTCCCACACCAATAATAAAGAAAAAAAAACCTTTAATATATATATTTATTTTTTATTTTTAATGATTTATTTACAATTCACATAAAATTTGCAATGCATTTTTTCTATTAATTCCAAACCTTTATTAATCTAGAAATGTTTATTTACTGAGGCTATTGCCTTTTAGATTAATTGACAAAAAGACTGGATTAACAAATTACTTGAAGTATCGTATAGCTTAGTTAGCTCTGAGCTAAAGCTGCAGGGCGGACGCAGTCTCTGCAGCAGACAGTGCTCGGCTCGTACCTCTGGCACCGGGTAATAGTTGATATTGATGATCTTGTTCAGGTTCCTGACGATCACTTTGGTCACAGATGCAAGCTTTTTGAAATCAAAGCTCCTCTCTGGGGTGACGTACATGTTGAGGGCGATGGACGCCAGGTTACAAACTGCAACCTAAGTTATAAAAACAGCACGGTCAATGCGTAGAAAGAGCGTCGTCACAATCCAAGCCTGTAGGAGTCACTGTATTCACCTCGTCTTTACTTGTATATTCTACTATTTCTGTGCACAGATTGCTGGATTTGATGGTGCCCAGATTTTGCTGGTTGGTCTTCCTGTTGCAGGCGTCCTTGTAGAGCATGTAGGGAGTACCCGTCTCTGTCTGCGACTCAATGATGGCGTACCACAGTTGCTGGGCCTTCACCACACGCTTCACCCTACCCTCCTTCTCATAACTAAAGGCAGACATGATAAGGAGGATAGGGTAGCACTAGAAAACACAGCTCTTAGGTAAAACAAAACAGCAGCTCACTGTACCAAACCTACCGAGTGTAGAGCTCCTCGAACTCCTCTCCCCAGCACTCATCCAGCCCGGGACAGTCACTGGGACACATCAGAGACCAGTCCTAGGAGGGCAGCAGAACAGACACCAGGTTAGTATCACTTTTATAAAATAAGAAATTTAAAACAGGACTTTTTTTCTAAAGGTTAACCTGGTTGCTTTCCACTCGTTTCATAAAGAGGTCTGGAATCCACAAGGCGAAGAACAAGTCTCTGGCCCTCTGCTCTTCTTTACCAGTGTTCTTCTTCAGCTCCAAAAACTCAAACACGTCAGCGTGCCAGGGCTCCAGGTACACCGCAAAGGCCCCTGGTCTCTACGGAAAAACCCAACAGTCCATTCAGTTAAAGGTTCAAGAAACATTCCAGCTACCTTTCATCCGTCGTTGCTGCACAACCTTTTATCAGGAATATCTTTACAGGGTCTGATAACCGTTTATGAAAACATATGGTGTCTGAATCTTTAAATGTTAATCAAATTCAAAATTCATATGTTGTCCTTGTTGCCAACTCATTTATATATGTTAGATCAGATGTTTTGTCTGTGAGAATAGAAGCTATAAATAAAGTTACAACTTTGTAGCTGTAAAAGTACAAATCACAAATTCACAAATAAGAATACTGACGAAGCTGTTACAGGGTTTATACAGGAATGAGTAACTCCAACTTAATGCTTTTTAATGCTGTTTTAATGCTCTTAGAAATAATGTTAATGTCATCAACAAGTACCCATCGACAGGCTGCAGTCGAATTCCTCGTCTTCCAGCCACTTTTGTTGAAATTTGCATTTTCCCCATTCTTTAGCCTTTTCTCCGCCTTGAGCTTCTTTTCTGAACAATCGGAAGCAGTTCCACGCAAATATATCGTGATATTCCTGATGTAATTGCTTTTATAAACATTTTTTTTTATTTTTAAATGAAGCATTTTAATTAATTGTAATGCCAATTAAGGCCTTAATTCCAAAAATAATAATTTAATAACTTTTAATGATTTTTAATGACCTGTGGAAACTCTGTTATACTCCTTCCCAGGGAGACCATTAAACAAGAGCAGGAAGATGATGGAAACAGAAATATCACTCAAAATGTAAATTTGTTACATGTACTCATAAGTTGGTCATTCTTATGTATAAACTTGTGATTTGTACTTGTTTGTTAAGTTTGTTATTTGTATTCAAATTTTTTTTTGTCCTTCCATACGTATTCTCACGAGTGAAGATCTGATCTCTTATGAATGTATGAGCTGATTACAGGGAACAAGACAAATCTTTTATTTACATTTATGGACTTACATTTATAAATTCAGACATGCAAAATTTTTTAGAGACAGTTATCCCTTACCACATACAATCTATGTCCTGCTCACCTTGTTGCCGCCCTGGTCCACGTAGCGTGCAGTGTTGTTGTATACACGCAGCATTGGAACAAGCCCATTAGAAGTGCCATTAGTCTGAAGTTATGAATATAAAATATTGTTAAAAAATGAATAAACAAGAGCAGGCTTGATTTTTAGTCCGAGCTGTGTTTCTGTGGCTCACCCCAGCGATATAGCTGCCCGTTGCTCTGATGCAGCTGACAGCCAGGCCAATGCCTCCTGCTGATTTGGAAACCAGCGCGCACTGCTTCAGTGTGTCGTAGATGCCGTCAATGCTGTCGTCTCTCATAGCGAGCAGGAAACAACTGCAAAAAGAGCCCCATGTGTTAAAAGACTAAAAATATCAGAACCAAGCGCAAAGCTTCCAGTGAGAAATTTACAAACATTACAGAAATGGATTTAAGACATTCCAGAATAAGAACTAAGCACGGAACCTCTAAATAATATCAGATTTTTTTAATCTACATAAATAGATATGTACATATCTGCTGATACATTAAAGATTTGCAAAATACATTGGCCTACTGATGTAACTTAACAAGCCACAAATCCTCCTGATTGATATCGGAGCTTTCTTCCTGGCTTAACTGCGTAGTTAGCTGGAATAGATTATGGATTTCATACGTTGGCCTCCAGCTTTTATTAGAGCCAAGGTTGGAGCCATTCCAGGAACCTAATGACAGCAAGGGTTATCCCTTCCAACAGCATCTTTGATGAGTTTAGGAGCCGTTTTCCTGTTAGGACACCGGCTATATATACAGTTTAACCATCTAATCCATACTGTTATATTTCCTCTGTTAATACCACATCTTATTCATCTACAAAGTTTCCTTCTTCCACCTTGGTTACATCTCCAAATCACTTCCTCCTGGCTGCAGAGAAGCTTCCGTGTCTTTAGACTTTTCTAGGCTGAACTACTGTAACACAATCTTAATCAGGGTTCCTGCAGGAGCCTTTAAAAGCTGTTATGTTCAAAACGGAGCAGCCAGGGTCCTGATCAGAGCTGTAGGTAGCTCAAGCACTCGACCCCTTTCTCTCCACTGGCGTAAGACTTAGACAAACTTTATTGTCATCTTGGATACACAAAGTGTATACAAAACAAACTTTCGATGCATACAGCTTTCAACAGAGAATGAGCAGCTTACAGCAGTGAAATGAACACTGTCAATTATAAAGTGCAGCAGTGATCAGAATTTTTCTAGTGTCATAGAAAAGAAAAATCTGTTTAAAGTCATGGTGTAAAAGGCATAATATGGAAAGGTTCAGTGCAGTGAAAAATAAATACATTTCGTGCAAAATGCAGTACAGGTGCTGGTCATAAAATTAGAATATCATGAAAAAGTAGATTGATTTCAGTAATTCCATTTAAAAAGTGAAACTTGTATATTATAT
>NW_015151213.1:279672-285555 GCF_000732505.1 Cyprinodon variegatus
GAATATAATATACAAGTTTCACTTTTTAAATGGAATTACTGAAATCAATCTACTTTTTCATGATATTCTAATTTTATGACCAGCACCTGTAGAACAATCAGTTGTGTTCTATTTAAAAGGGTTATGAAAAAAAAGCCATTTTGGTAGTGCAAATATGTTTTCAAGTGTGATGCAGTCTTTATTAGAGTTTCAACAGTTCAACAGTGAAAAAGCTGGTGAGAAACCTGCTGGCTTCCCCCTCCAGATTTAGGATAAAACCCCCAGGACCAGCCACCAGCACTGATAGGCTACTGAACTGCCTGCCTATTCCAGACCAGCTTAAGGTCCCACAGACACTGAAGAGCTTCAAAGCTTCTCATTTTAAAAAGGCATTTGTAGCCTAATGATGTCTTATCTTATGTTTTTTATATATTTGTTTTACTCTTGTAGCACTTTGGGATTTTCATTAATATATGAACTGCATAAAAAAAACTTTTTTCATGCTTGAATGATTTCTTTCAAATCAAAGTTAAAATATATGTTAAATGTAAATAATTTATCATGTTTCTTTTTTAAGGTAAAACATCTGAAAATAAATGTTTGGGAAACAGAATGTGTGTATTTCTCCTGACTGAGAGTACATCTAATCATAAGTCTCTTTCCGACTGAAAATACTGCGTTATGGCGTGTTTTTCAAACATGGGTCGACCCGCCAACAATCAGCCTTTGGCTGCCTTCCTATTGGCAAAAATGGGTCTAACCCAAGCTGGTAGCTGTGTGACCTCTTTCCTCTGCAGCTGGGTTAGCGTTGATGATGTCACCAGTGTGACAGAAATCAGAAGAGCAAACAACAAAGTAAATATCTTGTTTATTTTGTCACAGATTTTAAAGTGGTTCTAAATTGTGCTGATTATGCAGTTTGTTACATTGCGACCTAAAAACCATAAAAATGTCTGATCCACTTGGTCCATCTGCATCTACCAGCTTTAAAAAACTGTTTCAGCAGAAATTGAGCTTTTTCTACACTAAAGCTTGGGCGCCATCTGCTGGACACTTTTCCCTGCGCATCTTTAGAGCAATGCAAATGCGGTATGTCTGTGTTGTTTGCAGTATTCGTTGGTTTAATGTTAACATTTATGTTTTTTCAATGTTCTGCAGATCAGAAACTATCCTTAAATTATGCCGACCGATTCAGGCCCCATCTTTTGATCTTTTCCCGTTTTTATAAATAAAGACAAAAACGAACACATCTGAGTTAAAACTGAACCAAAATTGGTAGCAGCCTGCCAGCATGGTGGTTAGACAACACAAAGATTGATCCATTGGGCCACCGCAACACAGGAGATGTGTTGAACCTGGAAGCATGGTACCATCTGTCAGAGGTGGTGATGGCAGCATCATGCTGTGGGATTGTTTAATAACTGGATATACTGGAGAAAGAGGAAAACTTCCAAATCTTACTCAAGTCAACAGATAGACGGCTGAAAATTGGACAAAAATAGTCCAACTTTCAGATGGATTAAGAAAGCTGACGTTCAACTTGATAGTTAACAGGAAACTAGACCATTTACAGTTTTACAAGCTCTAATGAGAAGAGTTTTCAAATACTGAAGCACAAACAAAAATGTCAATCGTAAAAATTTTTTTATAGCCGAGCCTGTAAATCCAGTATGGATCCAAGAAAATCCCCAATAAATGAAGCTTCTGCCTCAAATCTTGCGTTATTTGTTGTGAAATTGCCCGAATAGGAAAAAAAAAGAAGAAGAAAGTAAAGGTTATTCATCCCCTTGATGAGTGAAGGTGAACCTCTAACAGGAGCTTTTCCTTCGTTACCTGGACAGCTGAGGCCTGTTGGTGCCTGCGTTGAACAGGGTAGGAGAGGCATGGGTGAACCACTTCTCTGAAAGCAGGTTGTAAGTTTCAACAGCTGCATCAATGTCATCTTTATGAATCCCGACTGCCACTCTCATCAGCATGTGCTGGGGTCTCTCTGCAACTAAAAAAAGAAAGAAAAACAGTTTAAGATTATAGAATGATATATGACTTGAACCATACTTCTGCAGTCAGCTCTGAAAAGGTGAGGAAACGCACCTTTGCCATTGATCTTCAGCAAATAGGAACGCTCAAGAGTCTACAAGGGCAAAAAAAAAAAATCTGTCAGTGTCTCTGCTAAATGTTTGAAATGCGACTACCAAAGAGAGCAAAACATCTTACCTTAAAACCAAAGAAGTTGTAGGAGAAGTCTCTGTCGTAAATGATGGCTGAGTTGAGGACCTGCAAAGATTGGTGGTTATTACATTCATGTAAACAGTTCAAGATGAACATAAAAAGCCTAAACATTAGGCGCTGTCCCATGTTGACTTACAGATTTGTTTTCAAGGACAATGTCGAGTGTCTCCTTGGAGATCATAGGGGAGTGACGTTTGTTTAAGGGGTTGACGTAGTTGTACAGGTCCTCCATCACATCTAGGAGAGAAACAGGCAGGTTGTTGGTTTTACATGAAGGTAGGGCAGAGCAAGTAAGAGAAATCTTATTAGGAAGGTACAGCGAGTGATTAAAAAGAAGGTCATGCTTATACTCTTCTATGCTGGTACTGGTGCAGACGCCCTGCAAGTACATGAGTGAGCAGCAAATAAAAAAACTAACACAAAAAACACACAAGAAGAATCAACACACAAAGCGCATGCAAATGGCACAGTGTTACAAAAGGCTGCAACTGAGCCCTGCATAAAGGAGAGTGTTTTTGACGAAGAGTCTAAACCATAAACACACTCTGTTTCACAATTCACAAGAGTCAATACTCGCTTCCTTGCCAAGTTCTTGAAAAGAACATGGGAAATATGGACTTTGGGAGAACACAGAACAAAGCTGTGTGGATTAGAACAGAAGCGTCTTTGAAAAATCACCACACGCACGGCTCGTCTGAAGCTGCATTTCACCTCATGTTAGTAGTCTCTAGATAATATTAGTAGGGGGATAATGGTTAAACTACGCAAATAAATATACTTGTACTGAATAAGTTGTACACAATATGTTATTAAAATGCCCTTCTTTATTTCATTTATAAAAAATAAAAAAGCAGGTCCAATGCAGGTGACAACTGAAATCATGAACGAAAAGAAGTAGTAAATGGATAATAGCGCGAAACAATAAAGCACGCTGACTATGCCCTGGCTTCCTTCATTTTTGCTCTCCATTGTTTACTTTCCTGATTTCTGTCGCACTGGTGACATCATCAATGGTAACCCAGCATGATGGCGCCACCAGACACGCTTGGGATCTAGGGGTTAGACACAGCTTTTTCTGCTAGTGGGAAGGGAGCCAAATGCCGATCATTAACGCATCAACCCATGTTTGAGAAACGTGCATTAATGCGGTATTTTCAGTGGGAAAGAGGTTTTACTGTACTTTATGCATTTGCTGCGTATATATGCATTTGCAGACCGTTGGCTCCTCTCAGCCACACTAAAATGTGTTACAAATCTATTCCCTTCTTTCATATCTGATCTATGGAGCTCTGCAGCTCCTCCAGAGTTACCAGGGACTTCGACTCTTTTACTACTGATGTCCCTGTTGGCTAAAGAAAATGGCTAGGTGTAGTAGGCTTGCTGCTCGATTAATTGTTGCTCTGTAAGATCTTTTACAGATTAGAATATTGTCTCACGACCAAACCTGCTTTAAACTTCTCTTCAGCTTTATACCTGACCTGTCTGCTGTGTTTCTAGGTCTTTATGATAATGTTTGTTCATTTATGTTTTCTAATAAAACTTTAATGCCTCATGCTTTGTTCAGACTGCAAGCAGCAGAGGCAGCAATAGCAGTGAGTTTACATGCAAAGTCAATGGTTGACGCACATCAAGGCACAGGAAAAGGTCCCTCAGCATGCTTTGACAGAGAAGCAATTTTTGAAGGCTGGATCCTAATCTTGATGAACTGACTGCACAGATGAAGTTTTAAGGTGGACTTTTTCCACTTAAAAACATATTAAAACTACTTTTTTAACCACTTATGACAGCGTATATAGCTGCTTATTACAGGCAAAGAAAGGATAGGATAGCTCCGCCCAATGCACATCAGACCCAGTTTTTGACCGCTCAGCTAGAGCAGCAAAGATGCTTCAGCCGCATGCTAGATTTAAACTTACGAGCATACAAATGAAGCAGCATGCTTCAGTTAAAAAAAAACAACAACAACAAAAAAAAAACACAACAATAATGTTGATGTAATATGATAAAATATATAATCATTCAGGGGGGTTGAATACTTTTCTAAAGCATCGATTGATTAACTTTATTGATCTCACAGTGGAGAAATGTACTTGTTAAATCAGCTCAAACAGTCAAAGGAAGAAAAAGGTGCATGAGATTATACATCTATATAAATAATCGCCTGGGGAGCAGTGTGGAAGCTGTGGGGATCGACTGGGTACTTCTCAGAGCACAAGCGCACTGCTCTAACCCATTTGGCCAACACTCCCCTATATATAGTACATAGTCCACATATGACTGCTTCTTTTTTAGTAGAATTATTATATGGGATTATTGCACAGGGTATTTATATAAATTTATATTTATATCATTGTATATATAGTTATTGCACTGGGTGTCAAATTTAGAGAAACAGGTTATTGAACTGGGAATCAAATAGTAATTGCACATTATACATTGCACAACTATGCACTGAATGGTTATAGAACAGGACGATTGTAACTACACATGAAAAGCATTCATACCACTGAAAACCTTCTTGGTCTCTCTGTGCAGGTTGGAAACCGCGATCCGAGCGGCCAGGATTGCATAGTCAGGATGTTTGGTGGTAAGGGTGGCAGCGGTCTCTGCAGCCAGGGTGTCCAGCTCCACAGTGGTGACCCCGCTGTACAGACCCTGGATCACCTTCATTGTAATCTGGGCCTGCAGAAATACAGAGGAGCGGTTACATGATGCAGGTTAAGGCAGATTATAGAATCCAGTTTAACTCATTTCTCTACACTTACAGGGTCCACAAAGTCACTGTTGAGTCCATAGCAGAGCTTCTGGATGCGGGAAGTGATTTTATCAAAACTAACTGCCTCATGGCGCCCATCTGAAAATACAAGAGAGGGTTTGGTATTTATTATATCAATCAGAGCAGCTAAATGATTGCTGAGTTTGTTTGGCGCGGCTCAGATGGGTGAGCCCGCAGAGCAATTAATGAACACCTGTTTGACGAGATACAACAGAAGGTGCGCGCCAATAATGCAACCGTCACTAGTCAATTAATACTTTTAGCTTTAGTTTATAAAAAACAACGTTATTTTAAATATACAATGTTAAGAGAAATTAACTAAGAGAAAATCTTCGAGCAAACAAAGAAGTCAACAACAGACATTTCATAAGCGGAGTCTTTGTTCAATGTTTCGGCGGAAACTGCACAGAAACAAAAACACATCTGAACTAGACTTTCTGAAAGGAAACTAGAGTGAAACACTCCATCCATCTTTCACTCTGCAAATATTGGGAGAGATTGCATAAACATTATTGTATAACAATAACCCTAAACAGCGTATTATTGCAGTTAATTATCTGAAACCAAAAAAGGAAAAAAAGAAGTTAACTTGGTTACAATACCTCTTTTAATCACATGCATGTTTGTAGCGGAGTAGCTGTTTATTGCTAGAAAGAAAGTTTTGGCGCTTTCTTCTCTCCAAATCGCAGAGTGTTGCTGCTTTCAAGTCTCTCAAGAAACTCAAAGTGAGCGCGCGAACCAGTCAAAGCCTATGGAAAGAGCCTTGTTTTTCTTCTTCTTTTTTTTAACGGTGGATGGCAACCAACTTAAGGCGCACTTACCGCCACCTACAGATGTATGTATGTATGTATGTATGTATGTATGTATGTATGTATGTATGTATGTATGTATGTATGTAT
>NW_015151213.1:286472-293036 GCF_000732505.1 Cyprinodon variegatus
AAAAAAAAAAAAAAAAAAAAAAAATCATTTGAACACAATGCGCTGGTAATTTCCACTTTATAAGTGGAAAGGTTCCTCTTTACCAGACCTCGTGAAGGCAGCATGACCAACGCACCAATCAGAATCCAGAGCGCAGTTATTTAACATCATAATGTGGCGGGAGGATTATATACGTCTCTGTTTGTCACATCCTGAGCCGCTTTAACGCAGGGGCTAGACTGGACTGAAAACCTAAGGGCCCACATTTACCAGGGGCCCACTATGATGTGAAAACAAGAAATTGTAGCTAACATGTAGCCTAATATGTTGATCAATCTGTCAGTCATTTTAAATCGTCTGGATGAGCCCGTTAAAAAAAAAGAAAAGAAAAAAGTCCATTAATAATGTTTCAAGGCAACAGAGAATCATTGGAGAGCTTCATCTGCTATTCCAGGTATCAATGTGCTGCAGGAGTGTAAAAGAACAGCTTTGATGGGCGTTTGCTTCTTTTGAGGCTGCTTTATCTTTGATATAAATTAAACTTTTGTTTTCTACATTTTTTTTAGAAAAACCAATGCAACACATAAGGAATTCTACTGTCCCTTGTTTATCAAATCATTTGCATAAATATTTATATGAAGTATTTATAGTTTTGGCAGTTCACATGTAGTACATAATACACAGTACATATGTTTAGTAAATGACATATTGAAGTTTAATTGAGGGCAGTATTTTGTAGTCTTTCATTTTATCCATAAATGGGTCTTTGATTTATGTTGTTAATTATTCATTGCTTTAAAATGTCAATAACTGAGTGCAATACAGCAAGTAAGTCCACAGTTTATTTATTAGAATAATACTTTTCATTTCAGGTACTGCATTTTTGAAAGTTATCAATCTCTTATCTAACTTTAAAATAAATATTTATACATGTGTTTACCTGTTAAGTCTATTTATATTGAATACAATGTTTTAAGATGTTTTAATGTTTTCTATTCCATTTCTAAATGGGTCTTTGATTTATAGCTTTATTGCTTATCAGTGCAATGTTCGCAGTAATAGCACACGTTTGGTGTTAAATATGGGTCACACGTTATATTTGATTATAACATATTACTTGGTTATTAAAGTCAGTTTGTCAAAATTACAACATCTTTTACAAATGATTAGTAAGGAGAACATAAAAATGGATGTGTAACCATATGGTGGGTTTATTGTGTGCCCCAGGACCTCTAGTCAGGTTAAAGTGGCACTGGTTACACCTGTTCTAGTAAGTCTTAACTAAGATAATAAAGTGACTTTCTACCATTTCCTTATCAAGTTTTTCTTCACAAAAACATGTGAAAAAGAGTCAAATAAGAGCAATAAAACCTGTTACATATCCCATGTTTTTTGAAAACTTTTGCATCCATTCCTCTCCAGTGAAAAATCTTTGTTCACATTTAAAAGATGTTTGAATATAAATGTAAAGTAAAGGTAAAATTTAAAAGCTAAACTTATCTGATTCACAGAATCAGAATCACAAATTCATTTAAAAATATGAATTTGGGATCAGCATATATTTGGTGCGTCTGTTCTTGGCATATGACAATAAAAGCCAACCGTTTTACAATTTGACCTACATTTAATTCAGAATTTTATTTTGAAAGTATCTAAAACCGGAAGTGACCCTCCTAAGCCGCTCTGCTAATGCCAATGGCCCCGGAACGGTAAAGAAGCTCTCCGAAGATGGCAGGAGTGTTTGAGGTGGAGGTTGACGGTGTTGAGCACGACCACGGACTAGAGCATCACAATGAACCGAACCAGGTCAGACTACTGGACCGAACCGACAGTGAGGGGTTATATGAGTAGTTGTAGGTTATCGTCCGCAGGAGCTAGCTTCCGAGTTAGCCTCTAGATTTAGCTCACTGTAGGAGCAGCTAACTGCCCTGGTTAACTCAACAACCATTAGAGAAAGAACGCTGTCAGCTAAACTGACAGCTAAACTTGTAAAACCAGCGCTTCACAAGGAAAATTAATTAAAAACTCAACTTTCACCTTGTTGACATGATTAGACCTGTCTGCTTTTATTCAGTCAAAGCCACTGTTTTTTCCCCTTTATCTTTTGGTTTTTAGACGTTTTCTTTCCTATTTGACTGAGCAAAGATTTTCTTTAAACTATTATTAGTGTTTGATGATGTGGCTGGTGGAGGTCAAAGGTCGGGTCACTTAAGTGAAAGAAAATCCAAAATTGTTTTTCAATAATCAACGTTATTAAATATAAAGTGAAAAGATTAGAGTAAAATTTACAAAAGGGTTATTTAGACACATATCTGAACCTTTTGTAGTTATATGAACCATGAACAGAACCTTGATATACTCATAAATCCATATGTCGATGATTTAGTGAGCTTTTGCTTGTTGTACTTCATATTATTGTGTAAATTGACTAAAAGTGCCCTTGCAAATATTATGCCAAGGTTTGGTGACCTGATACTGTATGATCTCACATACTATTAATGATGAATGCCTTCTCCTTTGTTCACTTTTTACATTTGTACCGCAAAGAATGCAAATTATATACATCTGATCCTTTATTTGCAATTATCATATGTTCATTGTTAGAAATGTGCCTAACTAGGGAGGCATTCATCAGTTCACCCTACCAGCTTTTAAATTAATTTCAGGTAGTTAAACAAGCTTAACAACCTGGGAGTGACAGTAGCTGTTAAGCACAGTGGAATGCCTTATTTGAATATCTGGACTTAAGATTGATAGAACAGCTGTCACAGATGCACCAACCAGTTTTTATTTGCCTTTTTTTTTGCAGGTTTGGCTTTTTTTTTTTCATTAGCCTCTTCATAAAATCTTACTTCAGGTTTCTTGTTAGAGGTTACAATTTTAAGTTCGTCAAAAAATAAGAGTTACAAAGATTTCCCATTTACACTTGGAAACGTCTTGAAATAATTTTTGTTAAACATTTAAAATTAAGTATCAAAGGACAGCCTGTTTTTTTTTTTTAAATACTTTTCAAACTTTAAAAGGTGCAAGTTTTCAGTTTTGGTGCGTTTCAACCACCAGATTAACATAAATTATTTTATTGGTGCGTTGCTGACAACAATGTTTTCACTATAAATATATATGGGGATGGGTTTATTCTGATCTTTGTAATAATGTATAAAAGTAATCATAAAAAAGGGAGTTTTCAGTTTCCAGAGGTGTCAAGTAACAAAGTACAAATATTTTGTTACTGTACTTAAGTACACATTTTAGGTATCTATACTTTACTCCATTAATTTTTTTTCTTCCCACTTTGGACTTTTACTCATTACATTTTCACAAAAGTATCTTTACTATACTTTACTATAATATATTTTCTATTCCTTACATTTTTAAAAACAAATGTTACTCATTACTCTTGGCTTCAGTTTAATGTTTATAAATATTTATTTCATGTCATGTGCGCCATCCAATGCAGATCATTGGTGCCATCCACATCTAGTGAAAACTAGTGTAATTGGATGAGTCATATAACGCAAACACTCATTGGTTAGCTAAAGGAAATCCTCAGAAGCAAGCAGGTGTTCTTCAAACTGCAAACGTGAATTGTCTATGCCATGCTACAATGTAGGATTCAGAAAAAGATGTTGAAATGTCTGAAAGGTCAGACACAGGTGAGAGCGTATCGGGAGATGGAGATGGAAACCAGCAAGACCTCCCTCATTATTGGCCCTATCTCAAAAAAATAGTTGGAAAATTGAGCTTTCTATCCATATAGTGGTATCTGCTGTTTTTTTTTAAAGGTTACTTTATACTTTAAGTATTTTTAGAGGACATATTTTTTCACTTTTACTTGAGTAAAGAGGTCAAGTTGATACTTTAACTTTTACCAGAGTGTTTTTAAACTGCAGTATCTATACTTCTACTTAAGTAACAAATGTGTGTACATTTGACACCATTGTCAGTTTCTAACCCTGTTCAAAAAAGTAAAATGAAACAGTAAAATCTAACAATACAGAGTTAAGGCTTCTCCTCACCAAAATGCATTTTTTAAAATTGAAATTAGACATGCTGATTCAAAATGTTATATTTACAAATATAATAAAAGACAAGTTGTCCTGATCTGATATCAAAAATCAATCCGATATCAGCCTCATAATGAATATGGGAATATATAAGCCTGCATCCAAAATCTCAGCTGATAGAAGCCCTAAGCTTCTGTCAAAGTGTTTAAACCCATTGGGTCAGTTCTTCTCACAGCTGTTATGGTGTGGATATGAAAAAGCTGTAAAGAAACATCACAAAATAAAAGAAATAAAGGGTGTTCTTTATAGAGGTAGTAGTGTTGGATACTGCAGCAAATAGAGTACTTTGTCCACAAGTAATAATTTGATTTCCTAATCGTTCTAAAGTAACTTTTATTCACTCTTTTTTTTTTTTTTTTTTTACAGTTCGATGTGTCTAAGCTTTCGCCAGAGGAAAAATGGAGGTTAGTGTCTACACCCTGCATGGACTTACCTGAACTGTTCACTGCTGCACATCTGTAGATCTTGAGCTGATAATAGTACTTCTGTGACTATGTACCAATGATAAAACCACTGATTCCATCTCTTTTATTTATTTGTTTGACATGTAAAACGTTTGACTCTCTGGTTTTATAATGACCCCAATTTAACCCATTTTATCATCCTCACCTGTATTAGTTACATGATAAACCAACATCCTGTCTCTATAAATCAAAAAAATATTGCTAAAATAAATCACTTGTGCATCTATCTCAACAGAGTGGAGCATGCAAAAATGCACGCCAAACACAAGGGTCACGAAGCCATGCACGCAGAGATGGTCCTGATCCTCATCGTCACGCTGGTCGTCACCCAGCTGGTGCTTGTTCAGTGGAAACAGAGGCACCCAAAGTCGTACAATGTAAGACACAAAAGACACGAGCTGAGGGTGAATATGGGAAGATCATCATGTTAAGGTTTTCATATGGAGTACAAAATGTGTTCAAGTGGGACCAGAGGTATAGAGATGCACCAATCTACTTATTTTTTTTTTATCTGACTATGGTTGTTTGCTGTACCATATTAATTTGGTATTGAGATTCTGCAGCACTTTAAACGGTGCTATACTACATTTGGCTTGGAGCTTTTTTGCAGCCCTGCCGACGGGACCAGAACAGCGCGGCTGCACCGCTGTTGTGTGCATTATTATTGTGTAATTATTTTTTTTTATTAAAATAAAATCAGTAATTATACTTTTCATTTTCTCCTTTTATTTGAAAAACATATTAAGTACCGATACCAGAAGGCTGGTATCGTGGCAACTGTATTTTAGGATAGCAGGAAGTGGATATCTGTAGATCCAAATACTTTTCTGATACCAGAGCTTTTTTTGTTTTATCCATCACTGTACGGATGTATACCCACCAAAGGTAACCTAGGATCAGTTTAAGGTGGGGCTAGGACATATGGTTTAAATGTACAATCTCTGATTTTTTTCCTTTCAAATCTGATTATTCAATTTTTTTCACTTAAAAATAACAAATGATATTGCTTTCCAAAACTTGCTTTGATTTCTATTATCCTTTCTGGGAAGTGAGCTTAATTTAAAAAGCAATGAATTCAAGCTGATGAATGCAGATAAATATTCGAGTATCACAACAAATAATGAAAAAATACCTGCAGCCAGTGGGTTCATACAGGGAGCTAGTTTATCAGATGTGATGAGATATCGAAATAATCATAATAATAAAGTAATTGGACTTCACTGATTTCACATTGGAGAAATTTACCTCTACATTTAACCCACCCCCTTGGGGAGCTCTGGGCCGCCATCGTGGGGCACCCGGGGAGCAGTGTGGGGTTAAGGGTCTTTCTAATGGACCCAGAGTCCATTTAAGTGCATACTTCCATTCTCTTTCAAGTCTTGTTTAACCAACTATATTTAAATCTCGGATAGCGGCAAACTTTTCCATTGTGGTTTTTGTTTTTTTTCTTTGACTCACATGCGCTCTCTAACCTGCACATTTTCCTGTCTTTTAGCTGGTAACTCTGTTCCAGATGTGGGTAGTTCCTCTCTACTTCACAACCAAACTTCACTGGTGGAGGTTTCTGAGCACGTGGTTTATCTTCTCCGTCATCACAGCATACATCTCCTTCCGTGCAACCCGTAAGCCACTTGCCTGTACCACACCAAGGTAAATCCAATTCTTAAACGTGGGTAAAACCTTCAGTTACACATAAAATAAAGGAGAGAAGGTTTTATCTATCAAAAAAAATTGATCAGTGCTCTTTCCCTGTTTGTTGTCTAGCGGCTGTGAATGATTAGTTATATTAATGGCAATTATAAACAATCATCACTGTCTGTTTGTGCCTGTAGGTTGGTGTACAAGTGGTTCCTCCTCCTGTATAAGATCAGCTATGCCATAGGGATATTCGGCTACAGCGTCGTCATGTTTACACTTTTTGGTATTAACCTTATATTCAGGTATGTATAAATGCAAATACACACACACACACACATATATATATATATATATATATATATATATATATATATATATATATATATATATATATATATATATATATATATATATATATA
>NW_015151213.1:293077-294899 GCF_000732505.1 Cyprinodon variegatus
ATATATATATATATATATATATATATTGCTAATTATTAATGAAAATGAATGATTTTTAGCGTCTTTGTCAACAATGTGATTGTATCACCACTAGATGGTGCTATTTTAAAATTCGCTGTGAGAAATGCTTCTTTCAGTGCGTTTCAGTGAATATGACCTTAAACTTTTATTTTGTATAGTAATTTAGCTTACAACAACGAAACCTGTGTTTATAGAATAATAGAAGTATTATGTGGGAAAAATAAAAACATGTTCTAATTTTGAAATCGCAGCCTAATGAAAGTGTTTTTCTGTATAATACCCAGTATTTTTTTTTGCATGAATTACTGATTTAGTTCAGGACGGAGGCCATCGGCCTGTGCTCTGCTCTTCTATTTTCTTGAGGCTTAAGCCAAGAAAAAAAAATGTTGTGACCAAACACAGTCATTAAACTGAGTATCCTGTTTAAATATTTGGTTAACATCTAAATAAACTTGTATGTAAATGGAACCAGGAAGAGATCAAAATATTCTGCCTCATCACTGACTGTGGTCTTAGAAACACAAAGTAAACCCACAGTGCTCCCTTTTTATTTATCATAGGTTTTCCTTCCACTGAACTTTCCATTGACGTGCTGGTATACCAGAGCACACTATAAGCAATGCGTGTGAAATGAGCTGATTTTCCCCTTACTGTATAAGAAGCTGCACCCTCTGTTGCTTCCCGTCTTTTGACTTGACTTTTATCTTTAAGAAGGAGCTGTCTTACTCATCATTGTCTCATTTCCCTCTATTTGCGGTTCATCCACACATAACTGATGATGTTCGAGGTTAAAAGCTGATGATAGTTTTTATAGAATCATTCGTCACCCTCGGTACATTTGCTTCTTTTTCTGGTTCAGTTACGTCAAAAATCAACAATATTTCCCATCTGTTTAGTCCCTTTTATTTATACCAATCAGTGTAATGAAATAAACTGCATTTTTAGCCTATATTGAATATAAGTATACAAAGAAGAGATTATATAAAGGTATAAACTAAACTTGTATTTAACTACAAACTATGGCTGCTGAAGAAACGTGACGCTTCAGTCTTTGTCACTTGATTTATTATCAAGTGACAGTTGCTCATTGTTTTCCTTATCTGTTTGCTCAGATAAAGGGGGAAATGCCTCAGTTCAGCAAAACTTAGCACATAATAGGGATTACCTGCTAAATGTAGTATTATGCTTTTAAAGTAGATGTTCAAGGCTTGAGCTTTTATTAAATGTGCAAACATGCAATCTCTACATAACAAACATTTCTTTTCTTCCTCTTTTTTTATTTAAAGAAGGGCGTTGCCAAGTACACTGCTTTTCTTTTCAGTTTCCTTATGTGCAGGGTGAGAGATGAGTGTTTCAGCTTAATATAAAACATAAACACTAATATATAGGGGCTTTTTTTTTTCTACGAAATCCAACTAATCATTTTTTTTTCTCCTTTAAGTTTCATAATAAAAAATTGCAAACGACATACCGTATTTTCACGACCATAAGGCGCACCGTACTAAAAGGCGCAGTCTCAGTTATGTGTGCCATAGGGCGCGTTTTTTATATACAGGTAAATGTCCTCTACTACCTTTAAATAACTCTACTGCGTATTTAAAAATACAGCGGGGGCAAAACTGAGTATGACTGTGCTTTATTCATGTATTTATTACAAAGTATTAATCAAACCTGGGAGCTGGCCGTGAGACAGACACATCGCAGATGACACAGCACTGTGATTACTCCTAAATTAACTTAAAATCCTGAAACCTGCCGACGGAATAAGTTCGCTTTTACTACCGGTATCCTGGTGCCTGCA
>NW_015151213.1:296481-298059 GCF_000732505.1 Cyprinodon variegatus
CTTACATTCAGCCACTCTTTCATCATCTCCTCAATGAGGTGGTCTCAAAAGTCGCAGTAACAACACACATAGGGCGCACCGCACCATAGGGCGCACCGCACATTTTGAGGGGAAAAAAAGACGTTTAAGTGCGCCTTATAGTCGTGAAAATACGGTAAATTTCTTTTAAATATGAACTTTGCTCCCAACCATCTCATCTGAAAGGTTATGAAATTCAAGCTATTAAATATGCTGTAAAATTATCATGTTTCCCAACAAACAATGAAAATAAAACACATTAAATGTTTGCAGCCAGTTGGTCACACAGTGAATGGGTTTATTAGTTATGAGGAGACCTCTAAGAGCAAAACTGACTGGAAGGCCAAAGATTAAATTTTCATAGACAAAAAAATATATTTTTTTCGTTAAATAATTGAATTCCCTCGGCCTATTTATAAGGTTTATTTATTCTATATCACATTTTCGGTGCAGTCTTCACTTGTTTTTTTTTTGTGGCTTATTTGTAATCAGTCTTCTATAGATGTGAGCATTGCTTCATCTCGTTTCCCTCTTTGATTATCGTTCCAGGATAAAGCCAGAGGACGCCATGGACTTTGGCGTGTCGCTGCTGTTTTACGGGCTGTACTACGGGGTCCTTGGCAGAGACTTTGCTGAGATGTGTGCAGACTTCATGGCCTCCACCGTTGGAGTAAGTAGATAAACTGCATGTAGTTAAGACATTTTAAATCCAGAGAGTCGTTAATTAAAGCCAGTTTTTTTTTTTTAAGGTCAGTACAGATTATTTTGACATCAGTCTAACTGATCCGTGATATGTGCTGCTTTTTCCTTCTTCATTTAACATGATAAAAATGAAACAATCTTGTAAAATATTACACTAGTCTAAATTTAAACAAAAATAGATCTTAACAAATGAAATAAAGCATTAACATTGGATAGCAGATGCAGTGAGCATCAATGCATGTCCTTCATGTGATCTAAAGTGACGGCTGCCTAATGACAATGAATCGGCCAATGCATGCATGTATTGCCCAATACAAGAAAAAATAAAAAAAACAAAATATATATACATATATATATTAGGGCTGCAACAACGAATCGATAAAATCGATAAAAATCAACTAAAAATCAACAGCGTTGGCAACGAATTTCATCATCGATTAGTTGTGTCGCGCGATTAATGCGTCATCCGCCGCCGCCGTCATCACATCCACTTGACTGAAACGGGGAAGGAAAAAAAAAAATACGGCAAAGCGAGCCAGCACCGCAGGTGCAGTGTTGCTAACTCAGCGACTTTTCAGACCCCTCCAGCGACTATTTTGCAAAAAAGCGACTAGCGACAAATCTGGCGACTTTTTACGGTGTCAGTGGCGGCTTTTGGAGACCCTTAAGTGAAAGCATGTATCGTTCCTACTCTGCCGTGGGGCGCCTCCCCCATCCCAACCCCGTTCTCCAGCTCCAGCAGGAGTCCCTCTCAGCGCTGCAGTCAGAGCCGCAGCTCCAGACTGCAAATGAAGCGCGCATGCGCCGGGATTGAAGGTGCAAATTGATCACAATAATTAAAATAGCCTGCGCTTTGTA
>NW_015151213.1:299084-330329 GCF_000732505.1 Cyprinodon variegatus
ACATACATACATACATACATACATACATACATATCTTGTCTGGCCGATACATTAACTATATTTAGCCTTTATACCAGATCACTGGGCCCTAGGATTTGCCTCCTATCAGGTTTGCCTTGATAGGTGATATTTTTCCCCTTTTCTCTGCAAGCTGGCCTGTAACCCGCATATTCCACATCCTCTGTCAGAGCTCTGCTCCGCCCCGCTTACGTACGCCGTGCGGAGCACTTGTGCAGTCATGTTAATTCAATTCAATTCAGTTTATTTATTTAGCGCCAATTCACAACACGTCATCTCAAGGCGTTTTACAGTACAGTTAATCAGTGAGAACTGTTCCACATCCACCGCTACTCCCCTGCACATCACTGTTGACATGTATTTATTTCTTAACTTAAGAAAAAAACTGGAGAAAATTATTTATTTACATTAATGATTAACCGATGCATCGGCCGGACAATATTTTTGCCCGATATAAATCTTCTTTTTCCCCTCTTGTATTGATCGGTGCGTGCATGCTTTGGCCGATACTTCGGCACATCCAGCAGTCATGTTCTGTTTGAAGATATTTTTTGAGGTGTGTAACGTTGTTGTAATCATTTTGTCATTTTTATCATGTAAATGGATTAAGAGAAATAATTTGGGCTTTAAAGAACCAGCAGCACACATTGGGGATCACTTAGACTGATGTAAAAAAAAAAAAAAAAAAAATCTTTCTATCTTAAATATAATTTTAAACTTTATTTAGGAATCACTTCCTGTGTTCATTGGGAAATCTTAAACCTGGTGCAGTTAATCCAGCAATGCAAAAAAACATTCTGAGGTAGTCTTTAAATAAGCTTATATTTTTCTTAATTTGAGCAGACAAATAAGATGATCTAAAAGAATGAGTATTTTCCATTTAAAGTAAGAACAATATACATTTAAAATAAGATAGCATGAGTTATTTTTCTTATCTTAGTTCTGTAGATCATCTATTTCATTAGCAAATTGTCTTATCTGCTAAAATCAAGGGGAAATACTCATATTTCAAGAATAATGTACTTAGACTTTAATTTTGCAGTTTTGTTTTAGAGGAAAGTTCCTGTGCTGCAAAAAAACCCAAAAATGAGTTAAAATGTCTTAATGTGTTTTTCCAGTTAATTTGAAAAGGTGAACAAGATGATCTGAAAATGGAATGCATATTTTTGCCGTTAAACTAAGAGATAAAATGAACCTAAGATAATACAAGTTTTTTCTAATTTTAATGGTAAATTATCTTTTGCCATTTCCAAAATGTCTTGCAGTCTAAATAAAGGGACAATATACATATTTCAACAAAAATTGGCTTACATTGTTTTATTTTTTGAATTGTTGGTTTTGATTCTTAGCCTAAGGTCCATCTGTCTGTCTGCATGGAGTTTGTATGTGTGTCTGATTTACTAGCGACCAGCTCAACCCGCCCTTCACTCGTAGATTGCTGTAGATGGGCATCAGCTCCCTGTGACCCTGAATAAGTGATGGATGGATGGAGCGAGTGAGGGTCTTCCTCATACAGACACCGAACCTCCTGCCCTCTTTTCACCTGAATCAAATTCTTTCTTTCTTTCTCTGAATGTGTTCCAATGCACAGTGTCTGGTTGGTGTGAGGCAGCGACCTCTGACCTCTGTGACTGTCATTGCTTCTCTAACGTTTTTCTGTTTTCTTATGTCAGTATTATAGCGCGTCAGGAATGCCAACCAAGCACCTGTCGGATAATATCTGCGCCGTGTGTGGTCAGCCTATTCTGGTAGATGTCAGTGAGGAAGGGATCATCGAGAACACCTACAGATTGTCCTGCAATCATGTGTATCCTTCCTGTCCTGCTCACACAGATGGGCTTTTCTTGCCAGTGGAAAGGGAAGTTAAGGTGCATCATGAGGTGTTGTCTCTTTCAAAGAGTTAATTTACAGTATTGTTTTGGGAACCACAACATGTAAAGAGGAATTGACAGGGTGTACCTGACCTTTATCCTACACTGTGTTTGATGCTATAAAAACACCATAGGCTACTTCCCCAGCGATGATTGTAATCTGCTAAACGTTGAAAACCACATGACTAGCAGTAATATGTGGTCAACTTTGGTTCATGCATGAACCCTTAAAGCATGGAATGATTTCTCCACATTTGCCAGAGAAAGTCTAACAAACCTGCATTTTTATGCTTTTTTTTTTCTTTTTTTTAATATTGCTTTTCTATTATTTTAAATCAAAGTTATTAGGAACTACTGATGAAGATCCACAGAGCCTTTCTGGAGCTGCAGGTTGCAGAAGCCTGCTCCAAAATAATCGATGCCTGTTCTACCTGTAAATAATACCACTCATTTAATGTTTTCTGCAAAAGTTTTCAAATCAGGGTTTATGGTAAACTGAAACTGATGATAAACCAAAAACTTTTGTAGCGAAAATATTTTTGTCAACAGAAATGAGTAAAATGACTGCCTGAAACTGTGTAGCACGCTTGCGAAACTAAAACATATGAGATGCAGCACATATCAGGGATCAGTTAGACTGACGTTAAAACAATCAGCATCAGTGTTTAAAAAAAGTTGATCTCGATTCCAAACTCTCAACATTAGCACCACAAAGATTACAGCCACTTATCCATCAAGCCTGATAGGTGTTAGCTCCCATCTTTTTAAAGGGGTGTGGAAGCAAAATATAACCTGTTTAGATTCTGAGAATCTCTTTTGTTACCGACAGCTCGTGGTTTTTTTTTTGTTCCTGTAAGCAGTGCTGGGATTGTTCCCACAGCAGGCTGATGTTGGCTTTAGTCGCCCTGGAAAATACTGCAGCGTGCGTGACCCAGCGGCAGGCGCACTTAAAATGTGGGATCCTCATTTGTTCAGTTGGGAAACACCGACTTCCAGACGGCGCCGGTGGATGTTTGAAAGTTGTGTAGCTGTGGTCTATAATCAGTGGCCTGAGGTTTGTCACCTGTCAGAGCTTTAATACTCCAGATATCACAGAGGGTTGCATTTAGGAGGAAGCTTGTGGTAAACTTGACTTTATTTTCCGTCAAGCATTTAGACCAAAAAATAAATAAATGCATGTTTAAAATCTAAATTTTTTTGCCACTAAAAGGCTCTTTTAGTATAATCTAAAAGTTTTAATGTTCCACGTTTGTTTGGCAAAACCTTCTAATAAAATGCAATACAACAAAGTACATAGAATACAGTTTATAATGTGCACAATAAATATATTTATAGTTTATTTCTTCAGAATTTATTTCCAAATTACTTTTTAAAATATTTTTTTCAGACATATCTTTTTTTGTTTTTAAGGTGTCATCTTTATAAATCCTTTTCCTGATTTTCTTTTGAATAATTTTTTTAAATGTATTTTTCCTACAGATTTTGATCAAATGTATTTATTTTCAAACTTTACTGATTTATTTTTAAAAATAAAAATAAATCCCCTAGTAATGCTGGAGACCAATAGGAATACTGTTGCTAACGTCCACACAGAGCAGACTTTTTATTGGTTGAAGTTTGCACATGTTTTAAATTCCTCTACATTACAAAGACTCACTTTTTGATTTTTCTGCCCTTTTCTACACATTTTCCTTTTTGCAATATGTTCTTTTCTTCCACCAATGTTGGAACTTTTCTCTCCACAGTCCGTCTCCTGCAGCTGGGTTGTTGCACAAACAAAATTGGGATTGTTTTTTTGTTTTAATATTAATGCTGTTTTCTACAAACTCCTGGAATTTACTGATGAGTCTCTTACTAAAGTTCAAGTCTTTACATGAAGCCTTAACTCCTCATCCAGTTTCCATGAGTTCTGCATAAGAGGCTGGTGCATCGTGGGAAAGAAGCAGATGTGCCCGTACTGCAAAGAGAAGGTGGATCTGAAGAGGATGTTCAGTAACCCGTATCCTTTTTACTGTTTTAATAAACTCCATAACTTTCATTTACTGTTTTTTCTTAATATTAAACTGTTATTTTAAAAAATAAAACTGACCAATAAGACTGTTTTTAATCTTATAATGGTATTTTGAGGGGAATAAAGAGAACACAACCTGTTTTTGACAGAAGCAGAAGTTTGACAATTGCTGCTTGTTAATGGTAATTAACTGTTGGACCCTATATGTTGGCAGCTTGCATATCAAGTTCTGGTTCCTTTCAGTTTAGGCCATATTAGAGCCATTCAAATGTCAACAAGGTCACTTTTAGTAGATGATTATGACTAATGGCTAATTTGAAATCCCATAAGTTTTAATATAAACCTGTGAGGTAATGTCTGTCCAATGGGGAGACTGCTGCCTGCAGTTGTCAGGGAAGTAAACACAAAAAGGTATTGCTTTGAAAATATGAAGTGCTTTATCCAAGGATAGTGATTGAAAGTTTAGTGGAAGGAAAAAATAGTGTAAAAGAAACTAGGATAAGAAAGGATGTTTCCATGTTATGGTTTACAAATAGAGTCAAGATTAACAGACAAATTTGCTTCTTTGTTTTCTTAGCGACTGAATATTGTTTTTATTAGCTGTTGCAAATAGAAGTATATAAATACAATTCATACTTTGAGCTTAACATTTTAAAAGGAAATAAGCTATTGTTGTATCATGTACCCGTTCATTTCCTGAACTGCTTCCTGAAGCTGGGAAAGGCCACACGTGATGTATGGACAGCTTTTAGACTGGCTTCGATACCTGGTGGCCTGGCAGCCCGTCATTATCGGCTTTGTTCAAGGTATCAACTACACCCTGGGTCTGGAGTGATCCCGGACTAAAGACCTCAATGGACAGAAGATATGCACTGGCTCAAACGCATCGGGCCTAACATTCTAAAACCCATCAAAGGTGTCTCTACTTTTTGTAAATATTTATAGGCGCATATCTGTATTTACGGTTGAGTTTAATTACTGTTCTCACTCTGGAGCTCTGTCACTTTCCAAGGATTTGTTTCACATCTCATAACCATGTTAATCATGATTTGGTTGAACCAGTAAAATGGTTTTCAAGATTATTAGAAAGGTGCTTTTTACTGATTGGTCTTAAATATTTGTTTAAAGTGTCATGCTGGAATTTGTGATGTCTCTGTCTGAAAGTTGAGTCATAAATCTTGAATGGAAATCATGACTTCCTCAAATACACAAACCCAGATTCTCTTCTTTTTATTAATCATCTGGCTGCTTTATACATTTGGTGATATATTTTTAGCTTATAGAGGCCTAGGTTACTTCAAAACTGAAGCAAGTCATCTTGTGACTGAAAGCATTAGGTCACTGGGGAAAACCTTTTGATCATATTAAATCCAGGATTCCTACACACCACTGCATGACACTTTGATGACCCTTCACACACAGGTTATCGCTTCAACTATATTAAAAGGTTAACATTCCCTAGTAGCCCTTGAAAACTAAAATCAATTGTTCTTACTAAAGTAACGCTTTTAGGTGGTAGGGACGCTAGATGTGTGACCTACAGGTTTAGGGCCCCTGAAAGCAACTGGCAGAACGGCACTTTCGCAAAGTGAATGAATCTCCATATGTTGGCAAACGACTTGAGACCAGCAGGTTGAAAAATCATGGAGGCTCTTGCAAAGAGAAGTCTTGACTAATCCGTAACCAGATAACCAAAAATGTCTGTCAAGGTAAGGGTTAGATCTGTTTTGTTTACAACTTTTAGCTTGATTAGCTCAGACTGCCGTTAAGAGGCGCTCCAGATCAAATTACTTATTCAGAGACGGATCCGCTCCTCGCATAAATTCTTACCAAAGTATTAGAGATAAATTAAAAGATTTTGGTGGATCTCTGTCTGAGCTGCCCCCAAGAACTCGCCTACGTAACTAGAGCAGACTTCCCCAATTTCGGCTCTCTAGGCCAAGAGGTGCACCATATTCTGTGACCCAGCAACACAAAACTAATACCTAAACCCAAAAAAAAAGTGTGCAGTGAAATACATGCTGGCCTGCGTCAAAGAATATGGAAGGATCAGTAGAGGTGGGCAGACCGATCCTAGGTTCTATACTATCGATACCAACGCTCCTATTGATATTGAACAATACTCGTTAAACAAGATCGATACTCTTCTTGTACCAAAAATAAACTTTGAACTCCCTTTAGTAATGTACAAAAAAAACTATTTAAGGTCAGATCGCCATACACTTCAAAAAACAGCAAAAAGTAAGTAATTAAATTATTTTTCTGTACATGACTAAAGGGATACGCCCATTGAGGTAGTTTTTATGTTAATTTTTTTGTACAAAACTTCAGGGATAAACTAAAGGGATAAACGTGTATTACCTATGAATATGCTGGTCTGACAGGGTATGCTCATCTGACAGAACATTGGTTAAATGTAGTGGAAACACAAGTTTAAATAAGCACATGAAATAAGCATGAGCAAGAAAACATCAAGCTACACAAATGGAGAGAGGAGACCAAACAGATCCTCGACCCTCAGATAGACGTCTCTGACAGAGGCGTTTCAGATCTCCAGAGAATATCCAGGTAGATAAGAGTCATCACCTTCATATTAACTTTCAAAGTAGACATTATCAAGCGATATAACAACTATATCAAGCGATACAAGGCTTCGTTTATATAAGACTCCAGCTCACTGCTGATCCAGACATTTGAATTGAGAAAGCTTCCTGGAGAGGTGGCGAAACGTCTTCAAATCTTGGAAACCAAGTCCAGTGGATATTTTTTGAATTTTTACAGAATAGACACTATATGTCATGTGTTACTGGATACCATTCAGAAAGTGTAGTTGAGACCTTGAAAGAACCCAGCACATTTATCCGATTGAAACGTATTATCTAAATGGGCAAACATTTGCTAATCCTTTATTTATCCCACAATGTGGAAATTTATAGAATTAAAGCAACATGCAAGTTCACACAATACAAACAAAATTGCATAAGGATTGAAAGATAAAATATAAGAAGTGGATTTGGAAAAAAAAACACTATGAACATAACATTTTCATTGAATACTAATATTCGATTGTAATAATAAAATAAAAACCACACAAAAAGAGAAAGGTTCCATAATACACCAAGCTTAAATATAAATTGCCGTATCGTATCGATATCGGCAATACCGACCCTGTATTTACTAGGTATCGTGATCACTCTGCTCTAAGGATCGGATCGGTCTGTGAATGAATCACGCGACAAAGAGTGCCACAGGCTAGACGCTGTTGGCCAACAAAACATATCACACATATCTGCTCAGATATTTTTTGTTTCTCTGATGTAGAACTTATCCTAGAGCAGTGGATATGACCTTGTCTTTACAAGAAACTCCAAAACTTCTCAATCTAGTCCAAAGGGGTTACAAAACAGACTGGTTCATTTAGCTACGATGCATGGAAAATAGCCGATAATCCTGGAATCTATTAGTCTAGCGTTCCTGGTGGCTAAGAGTCACACAATTGTCTCAAATTAAACTAATTTTTGGTTCAAAAGCTGCATAACAGTGGAAAAACACACACTCTGGAAGATACTTAAAGAGTAAACTGATTAGTTGTAAAATAAAAGATTTTGATCAAACTGGGTATTTAAATAAATGTTGCTGTCATTTTTAACATAAGATTTTTAAAGGTCAATTTTAAAGGCTAAATCCTCAAATCAATAAAAAGCTTGTCTGTACAACAAGCCTAAAATGAGAAGTTTCTATGCAAAGTAGAAATAAACACCAATCCTCTAAACGTCACATTGTTTAGATGCTGTATTATCCAAACAATGCACATTTACAGGGTTTCCACTGAATGACGATGCACAACCACATACATGGACTCAATGACTCAGGATTCACCAGAGAACCTATCGAGTTCAAAGGAAAAAATAGGCCTATAGACGGAGCTGAGAGGAAATTCCCCACGTGGATAAAAGGGAAGTATGCATGAATAAATGCAGCAGTCCAGCGCTGCAGCCAGAAGGTGATACTGGCTGAAAGAAACAAGCATGAAGCTGCAATCTGCCATTGAAGGTAATTTTGCATGTATTTTTTGTATCTATTATTTGTTTGCATTTGTTTGTTTGTGATATTTTTATGGTCTCTGCTGCAGTTTTTGGATGTGTATTTCTGCTGCTTGCAGATGGATTTCCAGGTCAGTATTTAAATATGACATTGTTTTATTATGTATTTTATTTTTTTCTCGCTTATCTGTGATGTTCAGTTTCAGACTTTGACTCTCCAAAGATCATCGGGCCTCTTCACAACAACATCAAAGTGGATCCAGGTAACACTTGCATAGCTTCATGTCTGATAAAAGTATCTTTTTTTATGAGTAAAATCCATATTTTGCTTTCAAATGAAATATGTTCAAAGCAGTAATTCCAATCCTGATTTGCTGATCTTTTCAGGCGAGCTGCTTGTTCTGCACTGTGATGCTTTTCCAAACTGCGATGAAGACGAGGCTGTGATCTACTGGCTTGTCAACGGCTCTTTCCCAGAGGAAACACCCAGTAACGACAGAATAATCGAATCAAAAGAGTAAGAATTATTTGAAATTTCATTAAAAGCAGAAACACTTAAACGTCTAAATCATCTTAATGTTTGTGCTTTAAACCTGGTTCTGATCACAATCAACCATCCTGTTCTAGATCTTTAATGGAGGGCTCCATCCTGCAGAAGAATCTGCTGTTAAAAAACGTCACATCGGACGATTTTGAGTCCACCTTCAGCTGCGTTGTAACAAATGCAGTGGGAATGGCACAAAAGTTCATAAAGTTAGCAAACACAGGTTGTAGCAGTAACTGAAAGGGACAATAGGTTTTATCCTGTAACTTACACATTTGACACTATGACGCAGTATTACGGCCATACTAAGACCTTTTTTTCAATTAAAAAAATAAAGTCGTAATACTAAGAAAATACAATCAGAATATGAGACAAAAAAAGTGTTTTAAGAAGACAAAAGCCCCACTTGAATTATTATTATATAGAGAAAACTTTACATTCAGGTAGGCTACTTCTTAATCTGGAAATGTTACCACTTTTTCTTTGGTAATATTAAGGCTTTATTCTCATAAAGTTCAACATGAATCTTTATTCTGGTACTTCTCTGACTTTATTCTGTTAATATGATTACCTTATTATGGTTATATAATGTTTTAATCTTGTAATGTTACGACTTCAGTCTGGTAATATACGAGGGACGTTCAATAAGTAATGCCCCTGACCCTCCTCCAGTTCTTTGATCTAGCTGAAATTTTTGCATGTGCAATTATTTATATCTCTGTAGATTAAATAGTAAATTAGGGCTTTGAACTAATTGTGGTTTCTGATTTATAGGTTTTCGAACTGAGTCAGGTCTGAAATGGAGCCTGTTGAGTGTCGAGCAGTGATTCATACCCCACAGAGACTTGTGATAAAATGAAACTAATTTATGGTGATGATGATTCCCCATAATATGACAGTAAAATGTTTAACAAGATCATATGATGGCAAATCCTCTTCAAGTCCCCCCTGGTCTGCGGTCTTTCAAATACAAAAACAATATCACTGCTCGACACTCAACAAGCCCCTTGTCAGACTTGACTCAGTTACAACTGTAAATCAGAAACCACAATTATTCCAGAGCTTTAATTTACTACTTAATCTACAGAGATATAAATAATTGCACGTGCATAATTTTAGCTAGATCAAACAACAGGAAGTGGTTCAGGGGCATTACTTATTGAAAGCCCCTTTTATATACTTGAATATGGTTATATGACTATTTTAATCTGTATCTTAAAGTTTTTAATCTGGTAATGTTACAACTTTAATCTGGCAATAAAACTACTTTATTCTGGTATTACTGTATTAGGACTATTGTGGTAATATAGCTATTTTAATCTGGTAATGTTAGGACTATAATCTTTATGTATAAAAATCTGGTAGACCTAATATTATGCTTTAATTTTTTATATTTCATCTTTATTTTCGTGACTTCACAACTTTAATCTAGTAAACCTAATATTAGGACTTTTTTCTTGTATGACTTAATCTTGGTAATAAAGAAAACTATCTCTAGTATGGCGCTAATGTTGTAATAACATTGGTTGTTCAGTTTAAGGAATCCCTTCAGTTACAACAGAAAAAAAACATAAAGACATTTTATCCTCTCGGTTTCTGTTTTGAGGCATTTTAAGATGAAACCGAAACACTGACTGGAAATCTCCTGTGAAAAGTTCATAGTTTCAAACACTCTGAATTGTTTGTGTGAAAACTAAGCAAACTGTGATTAAATTGTTTTCAACTGTCAATACCTGCGTTTAGACGCCCCATTAAGGCACTTTATATTCACTGTGGAAACAAAATAAAAGAAAATCCTAAACTTTTTGCTCTCACCTGCTTTTTGTTTACTTTGCTTTAAATGTAAAAAGCTGAAAGAAGTGAAGTGGGTTATTGTTGAATATCGCTATGATTCTGAGCTGTCATTGGTGCAGTTTGTCCTGCCATATGGATCCTTACTTTATCATTCCTTATGGAGACAACAAATAACCAAACAGTAAAGAAGAATAAAGACTGATTAAGTTATAGCTGTCAGAGAAATAAATATACTCAATTTATTCTCTTAAAGAGACAGTTAAAAGAAGAGAAATCTCTGACTTTACTTCATAAGATATTGGGGCTAAATAAGCATATCCCATTTTTATGATGGTTTATCCATCATATCCCGGGGAGGCCTCTGGTTCCAGATCCTCAGTGAAGTGCAGATTACTTTAGCTTTTGGTGGTGCAGTTCATGGAGAAACTCATGGTAGAGAAAAAAAGGACTGGCTCCTAAAAGACATTTCATCCCAGCGCTTTCACCCCCACCATGGACTGCTCTCCCTGCTTCCCTCTGGGAAGAGGCTTTGCAGCATTCAATGCAGGTGAAGCTAAATCTGCAACAGTTTCCTCCCCGCCCCTATCAGCCTGCTGAACTGTTGAAAAAACTCTAAATCATGTCAGACTCTGCATTGCACTGATTGCACCATGTATATTTAATATTTCATAAAATAAAATACTTTTTGTCTTTATTTGACTTACCGGTAATCTGAATCTGCATGGCATCGAGAGAAGCAAATAGGACTGCATTTATTTATTTTTAGGAATCTTGGGTTTATTAGGGCCATACAGAGTCTTAGTATTACCCAAATAATGCAATTAGAAAAAAATTATTTTACTAATCATTCAAACTGCAGAGAAGTTTAACTCAAGGGCTAAACTGATCTGAGTTTACAGTAAAGTTGAGCACTTCCTTAATCTCATAATTTAGCATTTTTCTCTCTATATCACAAGTTTAATCTGGAGACATTACCACTTTTAATCTGGCAACACTCCCATAAATAAACAGTTTTAATTCTGTTTACATTCCAATTTGCAAATCGGTAACGTTACATCTTTAATTACATAATGCATGATTTTAATCCTGTAACATCAAGATTTTTAATCCCATAATGTTTCAATTTTTAACACACTTCTTTTAAAATTGTGTTCTGATAGACTTAATGATTTTAATTTGGTTTTTGTAATAAAAAAAAAAGAAAATCCTAAATTGGCCCCAATACTCAGTAATAATAAAATATTAAAAGTTTTGGCAGATACAATATGAAGTTCTTTGCAAACATTCATTCACCTACTTCAACATCTTGTCAAACCACAAATTATAATGAATTCTGTGGGGATGGTGTGATAAAACAAAGTATGGCATAAATGCGAGTTGATAGGCAAATGATTTATTTTATTTATTCATTTCACAAATAAAAATATCAAAACTTTGATGTGCATTCATAATCAGCCTCCATTCCACTCCATTAAAACCCAGTACATCCAGGTGCCTCATTAGAAACTCTAATCAGTGGAAATTATTCCCAGTATACATGTAGCTGTCCTCTAATGGCCTCGGTTAGTTAGAGAAAAACAAATACAGCATCATGAAAAACAAGGAACAAAGAACGGGTCGGGTAGACAGAGATGGATTATTTAAGTCCAGAAGTTAGAAGCTTTAAACATGACACAGCTGAATCCATGCACAGGGGAAACAATCAGAGCATCAGTTTGAATGCTGCTAGGAAGTCTGGAGTCCACAGCATTAATTGGCATGAAATGAGCCAGACGTTTCCTGTTTCCCCTCGACATGTAGGAGACACAACAAACATGTAGGGAAAGTCTACTCAGATAAGAAACATTTCTGACCCACATAAAAACAACTCTAGAATAAAACCAACACTGCATATTACCATTAATTCACCACCCCCATAGTTAGACATGGCTGGGGCATAGTCATAATGCGGGCTGCTTTTCCACATCAGAGACAATGATTCTCAAAAAAAAAACACCATCTTTAATCCAATCCAGTCCAAGAAGTCTAGAGATAGATGCAGCTAAAATTGGGTGGAAGACCAGAGAAACAGTTTTCACAAACACTCTTCGACCCGATTTCATGGGCACAGACAGGAATCTGTGCAGGTATGAAACACTGGCTCATTCCACTGCAAATCTGCAGCTAGGGTTGCAGCAAACTGTGATTCTAAAAATATCTACTCAGGACAGTAGTAGTGTTTTCAGCTATTTACCCCTTTTTCCTCCACCTGATAATTTTCCACTACTTTTGCAGGCGTATCGCATGAAAACCTGACAAATCAAACGCAGAGGACTGTCTGTGGTTGTAATGGGACACGATGAGGGGAAGGTGATGGAGTATAACTACTGAAACCAGTCGACATACTGGGGGCAAACAAGGAGACCAGGGCCCCAAATCACAAAGAAACCTCCTTTATTAGCCTAAAAAGGGCTTCAGATAGATGACAGCAACTCTGAGCTACGATAAGCACTTTTTAAATTAGTGAGGTTTGGTTGACCTTGTTAGGTATGCTGTTGACTTCAAAGACCTGGTTGGTTGATGAGACAAAAAAAAAAAAAACTAAATGAGACATGGATTAAAGGTGCTTAGTCATGTTATACACCTCTAAAAAAAAAAAGTCCTTTATAAGCCTGAATAGCATTCCAGCACTGGATGCAATGAACAGGCATAAACAGAGGTTTGCACCATCTGCTGGTGGTACAGCAAAACTACAAGAAAGCCGAGATATAACAGAGCTCAGCGCTTTATAGAAAATCCTCCCCAGGGCCCTCTATCAGAAAATCAAGGGGAAAAAAATCTTGTTCTTATCAGGAGAAAACAGGGAAACAGCATTAAGGTAAGAAATATTTCAATTAAATAAAATGTAAAAAAAAAAACATAGGCTAAAACCTGTTTCATTGGATTAAATATAAATGAAACACATCAACATATTTCTATGATAGATGCATTGTTGATGAGCCAAATGTTTATTTCACTGTTTGTACTTGGGCTGCAGAGACCAACACTAGCATTGCTATCACTATTGCTATCACTAGCAGGAGTGCTTGAGTCAAAGCTCATTTATCAAGGGATCATGGTGCGAAGACGCTGCCTTTGAGGCACATTTCTGAGTGGATTTTATCTGCTTTTAACGTCATTTTTTTATTTACTGCTTCAATATTTAGAAATAAAACTCCAGAGATGAGATGGCATCACACAGCAGACGTCTGGATGTCCTTTAGGTTATGGATACTGACTTCATCATGTACAGCACAGGAGAGCTCGGCTGGATTGAGGGTGTACTGTCGTACTGTTACACTTTCATTTTTTGTGTATATATGTATATTTTTATGTACATATTTTTAGGGCTGAAACAATTAAAATGTGTGAGATATATATATATATATATATATACACACACACACACTTATCTGTCCATATGCTCTATCCAGAACTCCTCAAGTGAAAAAGTTTTAGTTTGACCTAAATAATAGGTGAAACTTTATCACTGAGAAAGTTTTAGTCTGCAATACCACAAAGTATTTTATTCCTCTAACATTTTCTACATTTGATTCAAAATTTATATTTATCCTTCTATTTGTTTACCTTTGATAAAATGACATAACTAGACGTTGCCCATTTAACCCATCCAGCTGCTAAACTCATCTCCACCAAAGTGGATGAAAAAGTTGATCAACTCTCAATATTTGTTCTCATTATTTTACTGTTTATGTTTCCTCTGTCCTCTCTACTATAGACCTAACATTTTTTCCACTTAAGATACTGAAGAGTAACGTCCTGCCGCCGTTTCTGCGACTAATGCTGGTCAGCACCAGAGGATGGTCCTAAAATAGAAGTCGGACCCAACATGACTTTTAACAAATATGTATTAAATTAATTGACCTTCGGTTTAGGTTTCTCATCCAAAATTAGGATTAAGATTAACCTTTAGAACGGGATAAACCGAAGATATTTAAATTAAGCTTCCTTGGTCAACTTTGGTTCTTTTAGGTTTGACTGAATCTTATTGGGCAAAATCTAAACAGCCATGTAAAAAGAGCAGTGTTTAAACATCTGTACGAAAAGCTTTGTGTAAAAAAGTTGAAATTGGAGTTTAAATGAAACCTTTCAATTGCATTAAGTTTTTAAATGAAGAATGAAACTAAAAACATTTAAAATTCAGCTGAAATAGCAAACCACTTGTATTTTCTTGTATTGTAAAGATGGTGGCGCCCTGCCCTGCAGCAGAGGGCCTCTCTAAGGCCCTGGATCCTCTGGGAGGAACTTTTATCTTATCAAGGTAAAAGTTTAAAGCTTTTTTCCTAAAATGACGTCACTTGGAGCTTCCTTTAGTCTCAGGGATCTTTATTAAAACGGGCCATGACCTCCGAATATGTTGATAGTGTCTAAGATGAATTTTATTCTAGCAGCTTCTCCTTATTTGCTCCTTAACAACATAAATAAGCAAGCGTAGCCTGCATTAGTGTGTTTTATCCATGTTTTCATCTATTATATGCTAAAATGTTCAATTCCTTGCATAGTCGGCTGTTTACTGGAACCAGTTTGACTTGGAGCCAAGTCAAAGTTTAAAGCCCGACTCCTCCAGGCAGCGCTGCAGGTTGGTTTTACGATCCGGATACGGCGTTTCTTTGGCCTTCTTGATGACAGACGCGCAGTCTTTCGATAAATCTCCCAACTTCGCCGAAGGCTTAAGTAACGGCTGAAGAAGTTCTTGGTTGGTTTTGCTCGCCATCCCGAAGAGGAAACGCAAAAACAAATCCAGATGGCCATCTTCACACTGCAGGCTTTTTTCCACCGCTGCCTTGTAGACATCCATGATTTTCCCTCCTTTGGAAAACAAGGATTTCACACCGTTGCTGAAAATGTTCTTCTCGTGGTTTGTGTATGAGAGGAACGCATAAAGAGCAGCCAGGTACTCCTGCATGGTGGGGTGCAGGAAACTCACCACGTCCTCGTCGAACAGCACCTGTGGGGTTGTTGTGAACTGTTCACAAATGCCGCTGAAAACCACCGCCTCCAGGGACGTACCTTGAGGCCAGTTCCTCCGGAGAACGCTGAACTTGCCCTTTTCCAACATGGTAAAAGCTTGTTTCCCCATCTCCAGAAGGAACGCCTCCTCTTCCTCCTTGCTGCGATTCGGAGCTTTCCTTCTTTCCTTGCGAAGCTGATAGATGAGCTTCAGCAGGAGCTTGGTGTACATATACGTGATGCTCCTGGGGAGTTCAGCTGCTGCTCCCTTCTCCCTAAAGATGCGCTGACACTCATCTGCAACCATTTTGCAGAACATGGGCAGATAGCACATGATGTGGAGAGTTTTTAACGACTTGACATACTCGATGACTCTGGCTGCCTGATTCGGGTCCTTGAACCTCTTGTGGAAGTACTCTTCCTTGTTGGCGTCGCTGAAGCCTCTTAGTTCTAGCCGATCGTAGTGGCCGTCCCACGGGGCGTAGGGGTAGACCTGAGGTCGGGTTGTAATCAGGCACCAGGAGCGGTTGATAAGCCGCCCTCTGAGCATGTTCACCACGTTGATATGCAGGCTGATGGGATCGGTGGGGTCAGAGTGGATTTCGGTTTCATTAAAGTTGAAGTCGGTGTCGTACTCATCTAGACCATCAAAGATAAACAAGGCTTTTTCATCCTCAAGCTTTAACTTATTCTCCCTCAGCTTCACCGTCTCTGGGTAAAGCTTCTCTATGATGTCCCGCAGGGAGACTTGTCCTTCGTCATACTCCTTTAACTCTCTGAATGTCAGAGGGAAGACGAAGAGGAACTGCTGGTGTGATCGCTCCAGAGACCAGTCGCGGACTAGCTTTTTGACAAAAACGGACTTCCCTGATCCGGCCACTCCTTGGAGGAACACCATCCTTGCACCGGTGCGGCGGGACTTCTTCTTGCTGAGAGTTTCTGCAAAAGGAACCGGTGGGTCTGGTTTCTTCTTAGTGTTCAGCTGGGGTATATTCAACACTTCATGTTCAATATTTGGGCCATTGTCAGTGTCTCCTACAATGAGGAAGTCTGTGTAGAGGTCATCCATGGGCATTGTTTCTCCTTCCATGATGGGTTCATCACAAAACTTCCTCTGCAGAGCACCAGCTAGTTCATAACGCACTTGATCTGAAATGAGAAGAAACAATCCGTTGAGACGTAGATTCAAACCCTTTCAGTCTTTTTGGGGATCATCAAGTTTAAACATTGATGAAAAATGGTAAGATAATTTTAAGGGATGATTTCATAGCAGCTATTCAAACCAAAACCTTCACCATAAATTTAACTCTCATCTGAAGTTTGTACTTTTTTGGCCATTCCTTGGATGTACAGCTACCAACGGATATGTTAACAGATAATGAGTCTTTGAGAACCTTTATGATGTGAATATTGTTCCATTATTGTTGCAGTCAAAGAATGCATGTTTTACATTATAATAAATATAAAAAAGAAATAAAAAAATGGTTTAATCAAAGGTTTTTTCAGAGTTACTTTGCTGTTTTCTGAGAATTCTTTCAAATTAGAAAAGAAAAACAAAAATCAGATTTAAGCTGCACAGTGGAGCAGTGGGTAGCACTTCTACCTTGCAGCAAGAAGGTTCTAGGTATGATTCCTGGCCCGGGATCTTTCTGCATGGAGTTTGCATGTTCTCCCTGAGCATACATGGGTTCTCTCCGGGTACTCCGACTTCCTCCCACAGTCCAACAACATGACTGTTAGGTTAATTAGCTTCACAAAATTCTCCTTAGGTGTGAGTGTGTGTGAATGGTCGTTTGTCTCTGTGTTGCCCTGCGATGGACTGGCGACCTGTCCAGGGTAAACCCCGCCTCTCGCCTATTGACAGCTGGAGATAGGCACCAGCACCCCTTGCGACCCCACTTGGGATAAGAGTGACGGAAAATGGACGGATTTTCAGATTTAATTTCTGCCAAATTAAATTCTTTTATTTTTCACAGATGGTATATTTAAAAAACAAATCTTCAAATGTAATAAAATATAGTTATAGAGAATAATATTTTCAATGCTTTTTTTTTCAAATGTATAGATTTTTACATTGAGTTTTACAAATTGCATTCTTTTCAAATTACGTTTAACAGATCACATTCTCTTCACTTCCAGCCCAATATGAATGCTCGCCACGGACCAATAAAAATGTTGCTAACATCCAGCAGACCAATAAAAATGCATCTTTGCTCCTCATTTCAGAGGAACCCCCACAGGCATGACTTTCCTAAAAAAAAAAAAAAAAAAATCAATATATTTGTTAAGGAAAGCTCTGTGTTTACACCTTGAAGCTTTCACTCTAGTTCTTTTTCGTAAAAGAGATAAATTGGAACAAACTCTTTAAATACAGTTAATAACGAAGTAACCATGAGACATGAAGCTAGGGATGCAGTGGGTTTCTGCCCTTTTCCTTGCAGGGTTCTGGAGGCAGGCCTTCTGCAGGTGATCCGTTTTGCCCTAATTGGTGCTCGTCTGCTTTAAAAGCTGTCATACAAGCAGCAGACAGGAGGCTTCTCCCTCTTACCTCCTCAAAACCCCGTTTGCTTTGGTTTGTATCCTATGGTTGGGTTTTGTTAGGTTTGTTTGCATTTGCTTATTTCTATTTTGTTATGGGTTTTACATTAATCCATGTTTGATTTCCTATTTTATTTATCCTTTTTTCAGGTTTTGTTTCTTTAGTATAATTTAATTAATTCATTTTCAGTTTAAAGAAAATCCTTGTGTGGTCTCCTTTAATGTAACCCCCACCAAACAAGCCTGGTGATTTAGACAGAAATTTTGATCTAACTCAGATCACAGAAGATGCTTAGGGTTACAGAAGGCAGCTGCTTACCAACCAGGCTCACATATGTGATTTTATTTAAATTTTCAATTGAAATAACCACAAGCATGTAGATGTCTCCCTCTAAGGTTGGGCTGCCAATTCGATTTTCACTGATAGTTGATCAACAGGTTTTTGTTAAACTACAGTCATCACAATCGGCTGTGCTGAAGCAGGGAAACCTCTACAACCTAAAGGACAGTGGCCTTCAGGGCCCGACTTTAGGCAGACAGGCTCTGAGGGCACTGTTGCCAACTTAGTGACTTTTCAGACCCATCAAGTGAGTTGTTTAAATAAATAAAAAAAGCGACCAGTGACCAACTCTGCTCCATTTCCCCTCTGAAAATGTGTCCCAGACGCAGAGCTTCCGCTGATCCTCCCTTGGATCACAAAGCAGGATGTAATTCAAATTTTTAACATGGCATTTTGTTTTTTCCCTTTTCCCTTTCTTTGAAACTGTTGCCCCAAACTACATCCTCCAGGTATTTAATTCACACACAGCCTCATCCGCTGTGTGCCTCTGCAGTTTAATTTTGAATTTGATAACATATGATTCATTTAGATAATTTTGGTTCAGGTAAAATATTATTCAATAATATTTTTATAGAGTTCATTTTTAGTTTTAAAGCTGTTTTAAGTGTTTTTAATCACTTCCTGTCTTCCCAATGTTAGTATTCCTCTATGACCAAATATGGAAATTGAACTATGGAGTCATCTTGTGAGTGCTGGAGACCTTTGGGAAGCTAAAAGCCACTTTCCTTGCTGGAATTTGGCAACACTGTTCAGGGTTTTATGTTTTGAAGGCCTTGAAAGCTTTCATATCCACCATCTATTGTTACAGACTAAAGTTGATCCCCTCTGCAGTTTGAAATTTGTGTTTTATAACACTGAGATAATTTTGAAAATGGGATTAATTTCAGTTTTAGAATAGCCTGAGTTAAAAATTGTGGTCATGATCTAAAAACTGTTAATTTATTCAGGTTATGTGATCCTAACATTGGTTTGGTCCGAGTTTGAGGAAAAAAAAAAGGCTAAAACAGCAGAAATCTAAAAGGATGCAGTAGGGGTGTGAATAATAATCGTTTTGTATTGATCCAACAGCCGACGATCCAGTGCATCAATACGTCCGCAAAAGTATCGATTCATGTTTTTTTTCCCTCCGGTCTATTTTGATCCATTTGCTCCTGGGCATAATTCTCCCTCCCGTGCTGCAGTAGCGCTAAACCTATTTTGCCCTCCTACCGCACTTCCTGGTTATACTTTTAGAGGAGGGTGTCACAGTGAGCTTGACACAGACATTTTTGATTTATGTTCAATATTGAAGCGTGGTCTGAGGCGATAAGGAAGTGGGGGCGAGTTTAGTACCACAACGGAGTGACATGAGGGCCAAAAAGAGCTGAGATCCAGGTGGAAAAAGGGTCCCAGCGTTCTCGCGCACCTCTTTCTTCTAGCTGTTCAAACTTCATGAGTTGTTTTCCACAATTTCGGTCACAAAAACAAAACAAGCCGGCCTCCTGTTTGCGGCACTGTCTGCGGTCAGTTACAATTTGGGAGAGGTGCAGCGGACTGTCTGTGGAGGGGGTGGTGACGTCTGGAGCCGAGGTATTGAATTGCACTCATTGCACTGATTTTGTGCAGTATTTTTGATGCAAGGCCTTTCAGAATCTATAACACAGGGGAATTATTATTTTCCATTGAATGAGGTTTTAATAGGAATAGGTGGAATGCAACTTTTCTACTTCTGTTATTTGCTGTTGTTCCTAAAATAAAATGCATAACGATATTGTAGCTTTCATTGATAAAATTCAAATTTGAATCATTGTAAGGTGAGAAAAAAAACAAAAAATTAACCAATTAAACGAATCGTATTGTGGTGTATTCTTGAGTATAGAAAATAATCGAATCGTTGGGTCAGAAAATCGATACTGAATCGAATCGCCATGATGGATGTGATTTACACCCCTAGGATCCAAACAGTTTTTAGAATAATCTAATAATTTGTGTTGTTTTTAAATTGAAATCAACATGCTGTGTCGACTCACTTTTTATGCACAGGGTCTTCAAATAGTCGGATAGGTAGTTATTATCGAGGCTGACCAGAATAGTTCGGGTTATCTGTATAGACATTTCGCAGGTGAAGGTCTCCAGGAGTCGGTCCACCAGATCCACAAGGTCCATGCTTTGAGAGCCACTGAAAGGCTGCGGGTAATAAGTCCACAGCTTCCACTTAAAGATCGAAAAGTCCACCTGCAGCTGCTTCAGGGTGTCACACAGAGCCTGTCAGCAGAAGGACAAATGACATCATTACTGGTATGGTTTGGACGGCATGGTGAAGGTAGCATTGCAGCAGGAACAGACCGTAAAAGTGAATTTCAGCGTCAGGGACGGATGCTTGATCTCCTCTGGTTCTTGGATTAATTCCAGCTTGTTGGAGGATTCTTTGGTTTCATCTTTGCTTCTTTCCCTGGTAAAAAAAAAATACAGTCACAGGTTTCATTACATTTCAGGTCGACTTATTAAACAGTTGCAAATATAACCCTGTTCTCACTATTCCTACCTGGGAATGATCTTTTCACAGTCATTGCTGTCAACGGAGTAGCAGCTGGAAAACGAATCGGCTCTTTCCAGCTGGACCCTAAAAGAAGGAAGACAAAGGCGCTTTAACAGCTTAACTCTGTGATTCAAACTGGAGCAGCTAAAGGATGATAAAATACTTTTTCAAAGACGTCTGTGATGCTTGTACCTTGTTGAGGATCCCTCCATGTCTTCCTTTTCTTCTGGGTCATCACTGGTCAGTGACTTGTAGCTCTGAGCTGGACTCAAAGCCTGCTCCACATAATGCCTGGTGGGGGGGTGATCCACAAATCAATCTACTAATACTGTAACTTTAATGCCTTTGTCTGGTGATCAGCAGGTCAAATATTAGAATAAAATCCTATTATAAACCTCTATTTATAAATCTGGGGCTCCTTTGTGTAACTCCCTTCTTATCATATTTAAACTGGATGAATGTGGAACATAAATTATAGTCAGACTGACTTAATTAGTTTTACTTTGTTTTCATCAAGACACCTGAGTTGCTTTTATGAGCTCAGTGTGAAAAACGGCTGATCCCAGGCTGTTCTTTAAATTCAGTCTGTTCCTCTGCTTGGTTTGATGTGTCACGGCTGAAGGTAAACTAAAAGAAAAACCTTTTGGTTGATAAACCAAACATGGAGAGGCTGCGTTCAGCTTCTATGCTCCACATGTCTGGAACAAACTCCCAGAAAATCTTAGATTAGCTGAAACACTTAGTTTATTTAAATCCAGGCTGAATTGTTTTCTTTCCCTTTTGCTTATAATGTTTTATGTAAAGCACTTTGAATTGTTCTTTACATGAAATGTGCTATACAAATAAACTTGCCTTGCCTTGCCTAAAAGCTGGTTTAATTTTTCTATTGGGTCCTCACAAAACAAAACAGATCCCAGCCCTATTTTATCCTACTACTGTACCTCAGAAATAAAATATTTTCATGTACCCCTTGCAATACATGCGCGGACCACTGGAGGTACATATAGCCTAAGTTGGGAGTCACTGCCATAAAGGGGAATCCACTGTAGCAGCAACCTGTCCAAACAGAAAGCAAACTAATATGTCATGTGTCTACTATGTCATGCACAATTAAAAGATAAATCTAGCCAACAGAAACAATTACAGCATAATGTAAAAATCTGGAAGGGATGAGAGTTTCTGAGCAGCGGTTAGTTAAGAGGTAAATGACTGGAAGGCATCAAACTAAAACCCGAGGATAAAACCTGCCTCTGATCTAAAACTCCACCAGCTTTCTTTGGAACTCGACTCTCCCAGAGTGAATCCAGCTTCCTTTAATAAACACCAAGGAGTTTTCAACATACTTGAGAAAATTTGTTTAAATATATAAGATCAGACACACAACAGACCCACCATGTTGAGTTTGTCCCTGTTCTGGAGGCTGATCTGCCAATAAGAGGCCTCAGCAGGAAAACAAGACTACAATATTTTAGAAACTTTTATCTATTGTTTTCCAAACTGGAATGAACAGATCACTGACAAAAAGACGTCTGCTGTGGTAGTGCCAGCAGACGGATGGAGTCTTAAAATGTCTCAAAAACACAACATCTGCTGACATTACTTTTTTTAAAAATACTAAAGTATGAATTTTTTATCCATCACCTGAATCCACACTAGCTAAATTTGACCAAAGAGACAGTAATCAGAGGCACGAGGCATTATGAGATGGATAAGTGATTCAAGCTGTAATCAGGGAATTATTTAACTGCAACGGAAAAAAAAAAAAAAGAGACTGAATAAAAAATAAATTTCAGTTATATTTATATCCTGCTTTGTAATCCAGGGCAGAATCATCAGCAGCTTGTGTTAAACATTAGCAGGTCTCCTCTCTGCACTCTTGAGTCTGGCTGCATGCATGTGTTTAAGGGTGAGGCAGCAGCCTGTGAGAGAGAACTGAGGGAAGCAGGGGGAGACTGACAGCAGCTGTATAGTACGGTAGTAACAGTAGAATGGTTCCTGCTTCCAGTTAAGTCGTTACAGTCAACAAAAACACATAGAAAAGTCTTAAGATTTTTCTCAAGTGGTTTTTTTAGAAGCAAAAGTTTTTAGAGGCTTTTAAATTCCCCCAAAATAATGATAAAGTCGTTCGGTTATCAACACTGGACTGTCGTCTCCAGTTTTCCTTCTCTACAGAGAGCAGAGCAGAGCAGAGAAATGTAGCCACCAGTTAGCTTCATATGCTAACTTCACAGCAAGACAGACAGGAGCCAATGGCAATGGCTTTCCAAAAATGAAGTGAATCATTTCATGATAAAATAAGTGAGTAAATATGCAGCGTGCTGTATAAAATGCTTTATTTTGTTTTAAAATTCTTTGGTAAATTTGAAGGGTGGAGGCTTTTATTTGGCTGCAGCGGTGCACCACCATCAATTACCTGTGGAGGAAACCCTGTCGTGATCACATAGTTTCTGGAAGCTTTTTGTTTATCCATGTGACTGACTGAATTTATTCTGGACTAATGGTCTAACAAATATACAAGATAAAAATAAAAGAATACAAATAGAAAAGTACAATACAAGCACAAGTTACACTTAGATAGGAGATTTAAGGAGACATAATTGATTAGACCAAAAGAGTTAGTAATCAGACGGATGGACGAGTGAATTTAGGCCAAATGAAACAAGTTTTTCTTTTTTTTCGGGGAGAAAACCTCCTACCAGACTTAAAGTACATATCTGCCTCCCTCTAAGGCTATACTCAGTGCTTTAGTAATGAATCCCCTAAACCCGATGAAAGCAGCTAACAGACAGTAATGCTAAAAGCCCCTGTGTTGTACTTTGTTCACCAGTAAAAGCTGCTTTCATTGTGTTTAAGTTTATACTTGTTTTGGCGAGACGGGACCTGAGAACATGGCGATGACCTTTGCCCTTTTCTTGTTCATCAGCACACCCTTTCTATCTCTGCATTACTGAAGTAATTATAAGCATGTTCAGGTCGGTTAGAAAGCACCAGTCAGGATCTGAAGAGGAAAAAGTCAAAGGGGCTAAAAAGTCTGCGTACCAGTTGCTGGTGTCCATTGGCGTTTCTTCCAGGTCCAGAGACGGTCTCCTCTCAGGAATATAGTAAAGATCTTCCTCATCAATGAATTCCTCCCCATCTCCCCTGCCAGAAACGGCATCCCCAATGGAGGAATCATCCGATAACATGATGGAGTCGTCCATTGTTTCACGATGAAGGCGCTACAAGTGCGAGCGTCCCAGGATGATCACAGCATGAAGTGCCTGAACCTGTACGCCAGAGAGACAAAAAGGAGAGAGAAATACCGGTAAGAACCAGATATTCAGGTTTAATCCGCCCCAGCTGCTCCACGATCATTTTACTTTCTGAACAAGCATGAAAAACTGAACACAACATCTGAGATGCACTCAGAAAAAGAGCAATTGATTTTTTATCATAACAATAATTGTAGAAAAGGACAGAAATCTGGTTTACAATAATTACTACAAAGGACTTTTCTAAATAAAAAGTTATGCCACTTTATTTATTCTTCAGGTTATTGGTAAATACTAATCCTGGCATCCGTATTAATAAAGTAAGCTGCCACTGAGGGAAAGGAAACAGGAAAATATGAAGGATAGGAACAACAATAATTTGAGTCTTATTGTTCTCATCGAAATGTTTTGCATGGCTTAGAATGATGCTTTTAGGAAAAAAACATTTATTCTTTAGTGGAAGTTTTCATTATTGACATGAGAAAAGAACAAAACAGTGTTGACAAAACCTGGTAATTGTTCTCCAAGAGCCATGGATAGGATGTGATTTCTGACTCAACTTAATCAATAACTTATCTTATATAATTTCTAACCATTTTATTTTTGCAAATGATTCAATCACTTTACCTAATTTAAGAGTCTGGTCCATTTGCTCCATCTTTTACTGTAGAAGTCTGCTTGTAATCTCACCATAAAACTTAATCGTTCCAGTTTAAGATTCTCTTCAACCAGTTTCAACTATTTCTGTGTTAGAGGGATATACTGCTACAGATGATCCTTCCCACCTACAGCTATCAGCCCTTAAAACAACTGCTTGCAAAAAGCAGGTATAAACCATGAGTTACTGCAGGGTTTAATTTCCCTTTGGGAGTAATAAAGTATTTCTGAATTTATTTTTGGGACTGAGAATTTTATTAGGAGCTTATCATTTAGATTCCAAACTGTAAGGAAATGTTGTTCACTTGGACAACAAACTAGACTGGAGACACAGCTGTGAAGCCGTCTATAAGGAGGACAGAGCAGTTTGTACTTCCAAAGGAAGCTTAGGTTTTTCAGCATTTGCAGCAAGATGCTATGCTAAGAAATCCTGCAAAACCTGTGGAGATTATTTCACAAAGGAAAATTCTTCATAAAGTGAAGAAGATTATTGACAACAGTGACGTTTTTTTTAGAGGTTTTTTTAAACAACAGCAGAGTGTCTTGAGTCAGAGACTTCTCCAGATCCTGTTTAAGACAGATTGCTACAGAAGATTCTTCCTGCCTACAGCCATCAACACCTATAACAGCAGTTTAAAAAAATAACGTACGTGTTACTGCAACATTTAATTTCCCTTTGGGATTAATAAAGTATCTTTTAATTGAATTTCTCCCAACAAATAGTCATAAAATTTGTTGGAATTTAAAACCAAATATTAATAAAATTTGATCTCAAACTTTCTCTCAATACGGGGCAGGATAAAAAAAAAATGTGTTGGCGGTTCTTCTTTCTATCTGCCCAGCCGCTTCAGCTTTTTTATATCCGTTTTATTTTTCCTTATTCAGCTTTTGGAGGTTGACCAGTTTCTTTAATGGTGTGTTCAGACAGCACACGTTGAAGGCGGTGTTAATTATTTCAACTTACTTTGAGTTTCCTCTGTGCCTGAGTTACGCTCGATGCCAGTCGCCTCTGACTATCTAGAAACATAACGCTTAGATTGTTTCCGACCCAAAGCTAATTAAGGGAAATGGGCCACAGCCTTATAGATGCATTGGTGTTGAACTACTGAGGTGTCAGTCTGATCATCAAATGATGTTTTAGTCATAAAGGGTAAAACAAAAAAGGCTATTTTAAAGATACTTGTTGGTAAAAATGTACATAATCTCTTTAAACAAGCCATCTCCTAGACCAACAATCTAGCTTTAAATTTAGAAGTTAAAACTGTCAAGCCGTGGTGCATTTTGTTCAATTTTGCATGCTAATGTAGGATTTAGTCAGTTGGACAGCACGTCCAGGCAGAACCCACAACTGACACTAATGATATTGGTATAAATGCTAAAGGTCACAAAGTGATAGTGGTTCACATGAGAGAGGTGGTTAGAAAAGAAGAATATAAAATATCATAACAGTACTTGCTAATATTACAGCTATTAAAAGATTTTCTAATATGTTTCCTCGCCGTTGAGAATGTTTAGCCATGTTTAGGTTAGAGACTGGTTGTATGGCAGAAATTAACATGTTTTCCTACAAAATAAGAGCATGAACCCCATAAAGAAAAGATTTGATGAAGATTCTGACTAAAACAGATAAGAGTGTCACCAAATTGACCTTAAGCTTTAAAGAGACTTGGGGAAGAAGTCACTACTTTGACAGGAACATAACAAAGCTGGATTATAGCTTCCAAAGAACTTTGGGGAAAAGAGAGAATTTTTTCTAGAAAATATCCTCCTTCCTAATGATGTCTGCATGTTTCACTGAAGGAGGGACATGTACACTTCACAAACGACACCATATCACGAGAGAAAAACATATCATCAAGCAACATCTGGCTCCCTCAAATTGAGATAACCTACTTTTTAGTTACAACGTGGTTCATCGACAATAAAGACAACATTTTTGAGAAGAAAGAAAAACCCTGATCTCAGTCTGAGTTTTTTTTTTTTTTTTTTTTGCAGAAAAGGTGTGTGAGCAAGGTGACCTATGAACCTGGATAATTAATACCAGTCCAACAAAGGTCTGAGTAAGAATACACAAACCGACTGACTCAAAGGCAGCTCCACCAAACTCTGAAGCCATGTGTGGAAAGACCCTTAAACAGAAACTAGTGCATCCTAAAGATAAACCCCCCCAGACCAAAGATGAGCAGAGTGGTATATGGAGTTCAGTGCAGTGAGGAATGCTCTGATCTTTATATTGGAGAAAGCAAACAACCTCTCCACAGACGCATGGCCCAACACAGAAGAGCGACCTCCTCAGAACAAGACTGGGCAGTACATCTACACCTTATAGACAAAGGACATTATTTTGAGGACCAGAATGTTCGCATTTTGGACACAGAAGGCAGGTGGTTTGAAATGGGTGTAAAGGAAGCCGTCAGTGTTAAGAGAGAAAAAAACAACCTCAGAGGGGGTGGACTCAGGTTCCAGCTCTCAAAAACCTACAACGCAGCGATTGAGTTGATTCCTTCATGCCATCACCTCAATCCTCATCACCATGAAGGGGATCAAAACACCTCGCCTGGTCAGCCAGGCCAAGAACGACCCTAATGACTCCCTTTTTCAGAGGCATAGGCTAGTATCGGGTATTGCAGACAAACAACAACCCCCCTTATTGCTAAGGGGTGGGCCTGTTCTTCCTGTTTAATTTGCATGTTTTCTAAGCCATAACAAGGCTTTGTTGGGCTTCTCTATAAAGCTTGAAACTCAACACTAATCCATACACTTTGAATTGAAAAAGGTTCCTGGATGGGAAGCGAAGCGTCTTCAAACTTAGGAAAAAAATGTGCAGTGGTTTGTTTTTTAAACTTTTTTGGAAAGACTATGACCTGGATGACTAAAAAACTTCACCATCAAACACTGGATCAAATGATCAACAGGGGGCAGGAAGAGTGGGATGATACAGTTGCATTCAGAGTCATAAACATAAACTGGAAAAATAATCCAAGAGGTTGATGTGTTTTAGAGACCTAATTCTGAATGTGAGACACTGGTGAACAGATGAGCTATATATAAAATACAACTGTTCATAACTTCCATTTCTACATCAACTGATGATTATTAAAAATAATTCGTTTATGAATCAAAAGTTTCAAGTAGCCCATGAGCAGATGATCGGAGGCTGAACATCTTACGGTGTTCTGCTGAACTTTCTACCAAAAACTTTTTGTAAAGTATTGTCAGTTAGCTTTGCGGAGCACTTCGTTGTCGGTTGTTTCAGATAGAGCCAGCTTACACAAAACTATGACTCATATAATCACAGCCGGAATAAAAATATTAAAGCGCAGGTATTAATGTGATATATTATTATCAATAAATAATAAAATATCTTCAAAATGCGTAGTTAGCTCACCTTGTTTTACCCAAGGCTTCCTAATGCGGAAGTAGTTTTTCTCGTTTGCTGTCAAAGTTCGTCTTCTTCTTCTGCTGTTTTTTGTCGGGTTCCCCCTAAAAAAAAAACTAAAATGGCGCATTACCGCCCCCAGCTGGTATGGAGTATGGACAGGAACCATTCTTAAAAACACACACAAAAAACGGAATATCATATCAAATAAACCAGTTTTAAAAAATAACTGTTAAATACTTAAGTCACGGAACTTCTCTGTGTTAATTCAATGGTAGGCCTGTTTAATATACTGTTAATAAATCTCATTCTTGCATCTGTTGTACTGCATTTCCTGCAGTACAACAGGGAATGTTCTACGGTTTCATTTTCTCCACACTTATCAAGTTTATTTTATGTGTTTCGTTTCCCTATTATGAATGCAGTACTGTTTAATGCTGTGTAATCCTTAATCTAATCCTCCTGTTTTCAGTTGAATTCTGTAAAAATGTCTACCTTTTCTCTTTTCTACCCCCTTGTTTTTGTAAATATAAATCCCTTTATAGCAGTGGGCTGCCATTGTGTGGCCCCCGGGGGAGCAGTGTGGGGTTGAGGGTCTTGCTCAGGAACCCAGAATGGAGGCTGTGGGTATTTGCAACCTTCTCATAGCACAAGCTCACGGCTCTAATCACTAGGCCAACACTGCATTATTTTACCATTGATCCCTCATTTTCTCCTATATAATACTTTCAACTTTTGCTCTACTGACTGATATTTTCAACAACAATATGCCAGGCAGCTTTCTTTGCAACTTTATTTTCCACTTAATTTTTTTATTGCCAATGTGAGGAATATATATCTATGCAAATAGAACAGCTATTCCTATCATTTTGATTCTAAACGGTTTTATTTATTTTTTTTAAATCAAGGTCTCTGATCTGCGGAACAACCATTTTTCAAATTAAGGCTTAATGAACTGGAATCTTAAAGACTGATTATGTTAGCCTTATTATAATGGTATGGTACATAAATGAAATACTCTTTATTTCTGTCACAGTTTGGTTGAGTTTAAAGGACTCAAATGCAGAGGGGTGCAGAGGTGAGTATCTTGAAGATTTAATTGAATAATCACAAATAAACTGAGGCAGGAATCCAAAGTTCCAACATGAAAATATTAAACAAACCAGAACCATGGAGACATCAGGGAAAACAATCACAAGGAGCCGAGGTAAGACGAGGAATCAGCACTGAGGAACTACACAAGGAGAGTATTTATGGTAGACTGGACAAAGAGAGGACTAATGAGCTGATTGGGAGCAGGTGTGAAGAGAGGAGTCTAGAAAGGAGCTAGGGAAAAGGAGACCAACACAAGAGGGCAACAAATAAAAACCTAAGAACCCAAATACATCCAGAAAACACAACAAAATAGGAATCAAACCAATAAAACCAGAAACATGGAGCAAAGCAAAACTGAAAAAACTAAAAAAAAGACTTAACAGAACCAAGACTGTGACAATTTCAATACTTTTTTTGTTTGTTTGTTTGTTTGTTTGTTTAAAAATAGGAAGTAAAGTCTCTTAAGAAGGCTGTGAATTGCAGACAAATTTGTGTTGTAAAATGATTAAATATTTTTGTAAAACAGACATCTGTAAGAAAAGGTGGCACGACCTAATAAATGATCATTTAAACTTTAATACAGATTAACATGAAACATATTAGATCTACAATTTGTTTATTAATCTATCTGTGAATTATATTGTAAATACGGCTTAATATTGAGCATTATGCTTCAAGAACTGCTGTAAACCCTGAAGCCAATCAGTGGTATATATATACAGTACATAAGGAGCTCTGCCACTGTTCTGTTCCACTACACTGCACTTTGTGTGAGATGGAGGCCCAGCAGTGACCTGTATGGGGGGTGATGAGTGCCTGTAGGCAAGATGTAAAAAAAATTGGTATCAGAATATACATTATTCTTATTTTTATTTCAAGTCCAGTTTTAGAAAATTAAATCATTTTGAAGTTGTGGCAGTCCCCTTCTCAATGTACACCACTTTAAAATTTGTATATTCCATTTTTCTGTTTCTTAAACATTGTTACAGATGACTCCAACAGTCCATTAATGCAACATCTTCAAACTTGGAGACAAAGTCCAGTGGATTGCTTTTTAACTTTTTTTTTTTGAATGACAATGACCTGGATGACTGAGAATCTTCACCAGCATATTACCAAAATTATTTACAAATTTGAAAAAATGAGCTGCTGCAAGTGGTGTATGATCCCATTTCTGGAACAGATTGGTTAAAATGAGTGATTTAACAGAAAGGATGTGAACAAATATAATCTTTTGGGAAAGTTGTTACTAACTGTTTACCCAATGTTGTATAGAGTGTCTTTTATATTTAGGAAGACACAAATAAGTTTCATCCCTTTTTATAAAGGGTAAGCAATGGTGACCCTGGTATATTTCTGGTTGTGCAAATGCACTGATGGTACGGATCGTACTACTGGCGCAGCTGATCCTATAACTGGCAAACAACAGAGAACAAAAGAGGACCTGGAGGACTTAATAATAAAAATACCTGAACTTTATTGATCTCACAATGGAGAAATGTACCTCTGCATTTAACCCATCCCCTTGGGGAGCAGTGGACTGCTGTTGTGAGGATAAGGGGGTTAAGGGTCTTGCTCAGGGACCCAGAGTGGAAGTCTGTGGGAGTGGGACTCGAAATCAGAACCTATGGATTCCAAGCTCTATGCCAGGGGTGTCAGATTAGCGGACTGCGGTCCAGATCCGGACCCACCTGCTCACTAATCCGGACCCAGCCTGATTTCAAACATTTATAAATTACCGCATGTCGTCCGACGGCAGCGTCTAATTCACTTGCACCACTTCTCCTGTTTGTACAGTAAAGCCCTCCGGGAGCAGCACGTGATGCATATTAGCCAATGAGCTGTGTCAGTCAGGGCTGTTGCAGCTAGTTAAACTAGCTGAAGATGACCCTGCACATTTTGAGTATGTTTGACTCAACCTATTGCTGTGAAGCAGGATTCTCCATGAACATAATCAAAAATAAATATCGATCCAGGCTCAAAATTTGTAGCCTGGGTGCCATTCCAAACTTAGTCCCGCCCACAAGGTTTGAGGTCGGGAAGTTCGGTCTGGCTCTGCTCCATAGTAGCGCGAGCATTATCGCCCACTGTCAGGCGATCCAATCAAATTGTCAGGGCAGGCTTTATACTATGATGGATAGATGATCAACAGTAACGTAATCAACCACGTGACCAAAGCGCGCTTGGGTGACAACAA
>NW_015151213.1:330597-335541 GCF_000732505.1 Cyprinodon variegatus
TCCAATTGAGTGCAGAGGCATTTTTTTTCCTGGTTCGTTCAAAACACGCCCCATAATCACAGCTCTATGGAGCAGCATCAGACTCATATTCTGACTAGAATTGAGTAGGACTACGTCAGGCTACAAAATGTGCACCTTGATATGTGCTTTAGAATGGCTTTGTCTCCTATCAAACCCAGATTTAAAACCTTGCAGGGCAGCATAAAGCCCACTTCTTTCATTAAGCCAAAAAAATAAATAAATAAAATAAGTAGTCAGTTCAGGTGTTTTATGAAATATGTGAATCAGGAAATTGTCTATATACCAAACTGAAAGATTGTTTTCTACTTATAAAACACTTTAGATTTTAAAATGGAAAAATGTTCTATTCTTTTTTATTTATTTATTTAAAAAGTCAATGTATAACATGGATGCATCAAAACCTCATTTTATTTCAGTCACAGGCAGATGTACTGGGGTGGCAATGGTTGGCAAATGCCACCCTAAAACACAGTCTTGTAAACCCTGCTGCCACCCCAGTTGGTGGTAGGCGTGGCGAGGCTTATGAATTATGGCTAATTTGACAGTTACTGACTGCTAATCCTCAATGTCGGACTGCAGTGAATGCAGCACGAGATTTTTCACCAAACGGTGATAACTGGGATTACATACAGTATAACCAAATGACAAATGTTGCCACCCCTCAAAAATTCCTGCCCCCCTCTCTCCACCCCATTAATATTTTTCTAGATCATTGTGCCAGAACTTTCTGAAATTGAGGGAAAAGCTGAGATGGTTGTTTTTGGAGCAAAAGAGGAACAATTAAAAGTCTGCGCTCAGCTTCAAACCACAATGTTAAAAACAACAGACAAAGCCAGAAATCTTGGTGTAGTCATGGACTCTGACCTAAATTTTAACAATTAAGACAATTACAAAGTCAGCCTATTATCACCTTAAGAATATAAGGTGATAATGGTTTTTATGGTTAAAGGACTTATGTGTCAACTGTCATCCTCAGTAGACTTGACTACTGTAATGGGGTCTATACAGGTCTCCCTAAAAAATCAATCAGACAGCTGCAGCTGATTCAGAACGCTGCTGCTCGAGTCCTCACTAAGACCAACAGACTGGATTACATCATTCCAGTTCTGAAGTCCTTACACTGGTTTCCTGTGTCTCAAAGAATTAATTTCAAAAAACTTTTGCTAGTTTATAAATCACTAAATGGTTTAGGGCCAAAATACATTTCTGACCTGCTAGTACACTATGACCCCCCAGACCTTTAAGGTCATCTGGGACAGGTCTACTTCCTGTTCCTAGGGTCAGAACTAAACAGGGGGGAGCAGCTTTCAGTTTCTATGGTCCTCACATCTGTAATAAACTCCCAGAAACCTGCAGGTCCGCTGCTACTTTCAGTTCTTTTAAATCAATGCTGAAGATCTTTCTTTTTGATGTTGCCTTTCTTTAAATGATGTTCATTTCTTTACTGTTTAATCTCTTGTACTGCACTGTCATTGTTATTATTGTTTTTTATTTTTTTTATTTTCAACTGTTTCTTCTGTGTTTTTTTTCTTTTTTTCAACTGATTTTATATAAAGCACTTTGAATTGCACTGTTGCTGAAATGTGGCATACAAATAAAGCTGCCTTGCCTAAATCCGCCCCTGATTTCAGTGTTATATTTTGTTTAAAGTAACAGATTATAACAAAAAATGTCTCCAGGCCTATACTGGTTGTTGATTTTCTTTATTTGGACCCTGCTGATTTTTAATTGGTTACCCCTGATCTAGGCCCTAACTAGTAGACCTCCACTCCCCCAATATTACTTAAACTTATTGCGATCAAGTGAAACAGAACCCAACTGTAAAAATGAAACAGATATCTTTATTTTTTTTGAGAAAGCATTCCCTAAATCCCTGCAGTAATAGCCTACTAGTTTAAAACCGAGCACTGAGTTACACTGCTACAACACGGTGCCAAATGTTGGCGTGTGTCGCTGCTGTGGCACTAATCACCCGGCATACATGGAGAGCTCGCCTGCTGGAGGCAGAGAGGACTGTGACTCCATGTCTGGGAAAGCAGAGGGAGGGAGGGAGGATGCTCAGACCTCTCAGACGGGAGGATGTAGAGAACAGTCTGCGTGTTGTTCGCTGCTGTGGACGGTCCTGGGATGTATTTGGGAAGCAGAGAGCCTCCATCATCATCGCCTGACATGAATGCTAAGTGAAGGCGCTCATTTAAAGGAGTGAATCTGCCTCAGCCTGCTGGGCTTCGCTCATCTCCCATCAGACACACATTTGGACATCTTGGACCTTTTCCTCCTTCCATTCACGTTTTCAAACATTTAAAGCCGATTTCATTATTTTTTAAAGCTATTTGTATACATTTTTTGCCCTTATTTATTTTTAGCCATTTTTTATTGTTATTTTGAGACGCGAGTTTGCAGAGTTGGGTGTGTTTTCCTTCTGTGAAGCTTCAAGACAAACTTCTTCAATGGCTCTGATTATGGAGCCAGTGAGCAAGTGGAGCCCCAGCCAGGTGGTGGATTGGATGAAGGGTGGGTGCATTATTTTCTTGTATTTATTTAACATTTTCTAATCAAACTGTTGCAGTGAGATGAAGTGTTGCGCAGCGATTCCTCACATTCCGATACAAACTGATCCGAGATGCAGGAATGGAGCAAAACACCTGCAGATCCTCAGTCTCCTTGTAAACAAATATTTTAGGAAATGCACGGATCTGTTTTGCTGGATTATTTTAGGAAATGCACGGGGCGATGTTTCTCCGGAGCGCAGCGCACCCAAACTGCTTCTTTGTTTCTATTGTTGGATTAGAGTGTCAATCCTCACGGAGACTGGGAATAAAAACAGAGATCTAGTGATTCTTCCCAAACGATGGTGCCAGAATCCGCGTTCAGACTAAAAACTGGCTGAAATTGTTTTGGGATTCTGAGTGAATGGAGTTAAAAAGATCAAGCACTGTGTCAGAAAGCTCCAAGTTAGCGTCAGCTGACAGACTGACCCTGGAGTTAAAGCCACCTTATATCTAAATAGTTTTTTCACATATTTGACGGCATATTTAGGTCAGTTTCTCTTTTTCTTTAGGCATTATGTTTTTTATTTCGTGGTAATTTAAGCCACCCTCCTAAAAACAAGCTCCATTATCTCATACTCAGGGTCGGAGCTAGATGGGGGGCCAGAGGTGGCCATGGCCACTCTTAAAGGGGAATTTCGTTTTTTTTTTTTTACACCTTATTTTACACCTTAACCTTGATTTTACGTTATTACTTCATGATCTACTCCCCTATATGAGTTTTGTGTCATTTGGAGCTGTTCTGAAGATATTCCGTTAGGTTTTTATCTAAGTAATGAGTTTCTATGGGCCATCGACTTGAAGGCACAAACTAAACTGTTCATAATTGATCATTTATGGTACGCCCACATTCAATGAATGTAGGCGAATCACTGTCCCCTAGATATCCGCGGTTATATTTTTTAACCAGACTCTGAAGAGGATGCCCAATTTTTCCATTTTGCCAGACTCACCATTGGAAAGTGAAAATGGGGATGAGCACGTAGGACGGCCTTATGTAAACATATCACCAGAATGATTGACAATTAGGAGGACCACTTATTTAGATGATCCACCCGGAAAAAGAATATCCTCCTATATACCTTTAAGTGATGATAGAAAATGGGAGGGAATTATGAAATCTTTTTTTTTACCATGATAGAAAAGGAGGTTCTTATCTATTTTTTTTTTTTTGTTAATGTAAAGTAAAATCTATTAAATTTGAGAAAATAAATTCAATTCATGGAGCAAAGAGTAACCATTTCTCTGAGGGGCAACCAGAACCAGTTTTTTATTTAAAGGTCCTGCTAACAGCTCAAAGTCTCTCACAGCATTAATTGATGGATTACAGTAAAAACAGATCTACATCACAGTTAGCAACCAGTTCATGAAACAAGGAGGCAAATCATCCTGACAGTGTGTCAGAGTGACATAACCAGTAATAAGTATTATTTTAAAAACATATTTAGCCCTTTTTTTAATGAAACAATCATGATTTACGATACAAGAGAAAACCTTTGAAAATATTAATTAATTAATCGATAACTTGCATACCTAATCAGAAAAGCAAATTTCACAGTAAAGCAATTATTTTAAAGCAAGTTATTACACTCAAATGGTAGTCTGTTAATACGTTTTATTGCCTCTCTGCTTTTTCCTCTGATTTTACTGTTGCTGTACTCCTATTAGTTGAAAAAGCAAACAAAGATTGTGAATAGTTTGAAAATGTATCCTAACAAAGCTTGTATTATTATAAAAGGGAGAGTCCTCTAGTTCCTTTCAGATGGTAGCAAAGCTTCCTGGAGGCGTTATCCATCCGTTAAACGGTAATGTTGAAACAAATCTGACAGGCCATTTTAAAAACCTGGAAATTTAAGAAAACATTTTTGTTGTTGTGATGAATTTGTCACCACTCAGCTTTGGTAGCCGTGTCAGCTTAGTGTATTGCTTTGATGCAGAGATTTGTAAATGCCCCAAACAGCTGTTGGGGATTTTTAAATCCTCAGCCCACTCCCACTCTTGGCATAGATTCCTTATGCTTACATTTGTCTGTTTGGGTTACAGAGTTATTCCAGTCATTCCAGCTATCCCAATGTGATTGGAATGGAAGTGGATATTTGTCCCCCTGGGAGGGAATTCTCTGTCTTTTCTTATAGCAGTTGTTTATTATTTGGGAGGGCTTTGTGCTCACGTGTCAGGCCACAGGTCTCCACATCCATACATCTGTAACGCTTCAGCACACACATATATAAATATAGCCTGCTAATTTGCAGCCTGTTGGTCGCTGCTGCAGCTGCTTTTTCAGACTTGTTATAGCGGACCTGCACATTATAAAACAATAACTGGTGAAATTTGAAATCTGAAATTTTCTTATGTGACAACATTGATTTTATTT